>NC_056746.1:167933398-168183398 GCF_019279795.1 Protopterus annectens | reverse complement strand
TCTCCCAAGGACCCTTTGAAATAATCAACATGGTTCCCCCCTCAACATCTGCACCAGACATAAGGACAGCCTTAGCAGATGGGCAGGAAGGCAGCTCCCTGTCGATGACCAGCTGAGTTGAGGCAGAGAGAGCCGATGTTGCCACCAGATGGTCCTAGTGTTCTTCATCCAACCCAGTGGAGACATCCAGTGAAGGCTGGACATAAGCATGATCAGTACTTACTGTTTTGATTTTCTTCTTAAGTGACAGCTGAACATCAGGGTAGGCAGATTCAGCCATGACACCCAGAGTCAAAAGATGCAAGCACTGGTTCTTCAAATGGAAATAAATGAAAGATAACTTGCTGTGTCTCTTATGGACAAATGTATGGCAAATCTCACACTGCATATGGTTGTGTGTAGCACCCAAACAAAAAAGGCACTTTTTGTGTCTATCTTTATGGGGAATCCACCGCCTACACTCACACTTTTCCTTCCTGAATGACATGTAAACTAAACAAAAAGTAAAAATTCCCAATAGGGCACTTATCTTTAGAAGGCTCAGTGGTTGAATCAACTTGGTGAACAGCTTGTAGACTGAATTCAAAGGTAGCATTCAGACTGACGGCAAAGAAGGTCTGTGGTTTAGGAGTGGATAAGTCACACTTGTACTTTAAGTCTTGCATGTACTACATACTTTTGATATACAGTGCCTGGAAGGTTTACGGCTTTAGTATGCTTGCTGGACATTAAGCTATCCTGGGCAAGATATCCCAAAAGTAAATACTGCAACAGTGATCAGGATGAACATGTTTCAGGACAGCAAACAACAAGAAAGTGTGGCCAGAGGGACCTGTCAGTCATATCTGATCCAGTTTTATGGTTTGGTTGCTCATGAACTACACGGGGGCAGTTACTGGTGTGTGTGTGTCTACCTAAGCTCACCTAACACTTATGACTCTACCCTAAACAGGCAGTTGACAGGAAAGCTGAAGGCGTTGGAAGTTGAGAATAACACTGAGGAGCTGGACAACTGCACAGCTGAAGGGTAAGATATAAAGATGAGTTGTGAAAGGTGTGAAATGAAGATTATGGAAAGTCACTAGTAAGGTACAGCAAGTAACATTTGGAAGTTAGTCAGGATGCTCCACAAGTTATGTTTGAAGTTATTTATTCTTGGAACCATCTTGCAGTTTGGGAATATAGATACAGTCATCTGCAGAGTCAGTCTCTTAAAGCTCAGCTGTTAGTGGATCTCCATGAGATCTTTAATCAGAAATCTTCAAAAAGATGAAAAAGAATGATAAACTAAAAGCTCTGCTTCTCTACTCGGGGTCTTACAGACTCCTGAGGGGTGATCTCTGCTTTGCTTTCTGTGCTATAAGTGACCCAGCACTCACTGAACTCCATCTAATAGAACAAGGGGTAAAGCAAACATTCACTCAAGAGACCTAAATCTACACTATCAGTCACACTGCCGCCACCAGATGGTATGACAGATACTGAACCCAACATATCCCTTCTTTCTGGAATAGGCTGCCCTTACCTATCAAGCAGAGTACTTCCCTAGCAACCTGTAAAACCCAGTCAATGACTGGATGGGTGATTGTAAATTTTCAGCACAGATGTGCAGAAATTCTAATTAATGGTCTCCTTCAGCCATAAGCTTAGTAAGAAGCTATGAACCTAAAGAAGTCTTGCACATAAAATACAACTTCCTATAGTGAGACAGTAGCATGTTGGAAGATATACACCCTCAATATGTTAAATCCCCCTTTCTTCAACTTACAAAATATATTGATTCTCTACACATTTTATGAGGCAGCATACACTACATTACAGTGATCATTTTAAATTATCCGTAAATCTATATTAAGCATATCGAGGACAATTACAGTACTGGCTAAAAAAGAATAAGGCCATCAATCATTTTTTCAACAAAATGGCCTGTAACGTTTGCAATATGTTAATTTTACGTTACATGTATATATATTCTTCACTTTTTTTATTGTTTACAGTATCTGTTTCCTGTTTACACAGTTTTGCTTGTCTGCAGAGATTTTTACTGAAAACTGTATGAGAATTGATAAATTTATGTATATGATCTGTACTGGTTAGAGTGGGTAGAAAGCATGACTTTAGTGACTTTATAAAGGAACAAGTTATAGCACTGTAGTACAAATGCTTCTCCCAACGTAATATTGCTAAATGTTCAACTATTTTGCGATGTGGACTACAAAATACCCTTCATTTGGGCAGTGTAACACGTCGTGCTGTTGCCATGATCTCAAAACATCACTCAGATGTCTGAAGAGTACTGTTACATCAAGTCCTCACACTTTGTTCGAATAGCTCACATGGCTAAAGAATGGGGAATTAATCGGTTCCAGTAAAGTTAGACGATGTCTACCAGAAGATTTTAATCTGGTGGCAAGAAAACCGGCTAAGAAATTGATTACAAAGCAGCAGCTTCAAGACTGGATAAAGTTTTGTCATGTCTTGAAAAATAAGTCTGCAGAGTGGTGGGAACAAGTGCTGTTTACTGATGAAAGTACATTTCAGCAAGTGCAAGGGTCAAGCTACAATTATGTGTGACGTCCTATTGACGAATGTCTGAATTCAAAGTATACGATTAAGACAGTCAAACTATCCTCCATCCATTATGGTATGGGAAGTCATCTCCACGAAAGGGCATTGAATTATTCACATATTCGACAAAGGTAAAAAAGTGAATGCTGCAAAGTATATTTTTGTGCTCAACTCAAAAGTAAAGCTCCATATGAACATTTCTGGAACAACAATATTTCAGCAGGATTCCATTCCATGCCATACTGCCAAGACAGTTAAGAAATGGTTGGTCAACAACCACATTCAGCTCCTTCCAAACTGACCATCAAATTCGCTAGATCTCAGTGTCATAGAAAATTGCTGAAATATCATGAAGAAGAAAGTGGCAGCATATCAGCCAACCTCAAAAAAGAATTTAAAAGATGTCATCAAACACGTTTGGGTGACTGAGATCATGTCAGAATACTACAAATCGCTGGTTCACAGCATGTCATCTCACATCAATGCTGTGTTGAAGAGAAATCCTACCAAATATTGACTGTTAGATATGTAGCAGTTTATTTTTCTCTGTTTTTCAATAAACATTTGCTTATCACGCTGACCGAAGCTACAGTAATTGTTGTTGTAATACAAAAAGACAAGAAAGAGGCAATATTGGTCAAAACATTGAAGTGGCCTTATTTTTGTTTTAGCCACTACTGTACATCATAGGTTCACAGGTAAGTACTAGGCTAGCTGCCCTTTTGGACCATTTGGGAAGTCTGTTCCAAAGCAGTGGTATCCCTCTGCAAAATCTATCTGTCCCTCCAAACCATTCTGTTGATGTTGCAGATGTTTAAATCTCTAGACAGAGTATTTCTGATTCCATTTGGCTTCATGATGTACAGTAAATCCATCAGTAATTTCCTACATCTGTGGAAATCAGATTTTTTTCCATAATCAGTGACATTTCAGTGTTTAGTACCATCATCAACATCTGAAACTCTACATATCTGGCTGATTTCTTCAAAGATCTTCCAAACCTGGAATATTTGAGAGGAATGTTCTTTCTGACCACATGATCTTCATTTGGGACAGTTTTTGCTGTTCAATGACTCTTCTTAAAGACAGCTTGTGAAGTACATCAATGCAGCTCTTGGTACACAGTTCTGAATGCATTTATTTCTTTGTTACAGAGCTAGTTGTAGCAATGCTGGCTATTACTTTTACCTGGACTTCAAAGTATTTGTCTTACACAAGTTTCAATGATTCCTCCTATACAGCTTCCATCTTTATTTTGAAGCAACACATGATTTGGGTTCAGGTGTTTTATCTGTCCATCCAGTCTTGGTTTATCTAATCTATCAATCTATTCATCAGCTTACCCACTAGCTATCTGCAAATTCACAATCACACAAATATTCTTGATTTTAACATTGTGAACCACCGTCAGACATGGCAAATTCAGGTATCCACTGCATGTGAAAATAAATTTCATGTACTCTGAGTAAGCCTGACGGATTTACAGAATGTGGAAAAATAATCTTTACATATAACACACACACACGACTTCCTTAAACTGAAACAACTGTGCCCAATCAACTCAATGGTCCTACTGGAACAGAGTTCCAGCATATTTTTCTTGGATGTGTTGTTATGGTATGTAGTACATATACCATAGCCAGTCCCTGCTTGTTCCATCAGAGCAGCATTCCTGCCCAATACTTTCCCTCTTTCATTCTTTGCATGTTACTACTCCCAGATGTGATGCATACATCCTTCTCAAAAAAATGTCTGCTCAGATGATATGGAATTACTTTATCAGCTTTGAATGATAAACCACAGATGAGAATTTTTCCACAAAAGAAAACAGTCTGTTTGTCAAACAGTGATTTTTGCTCAGGCCCTCCTCTCATTGTAACTTCTTTCAGTTTTAAGTAAGCGTATTTTTAAGTCAGTCTCAGTATCGTATCTTGGGGTAACACCTGACTTTTTATACACAGAACCTATGGTCAAAGAATTCTTGTCACAGGATTTTCTATTCACTTCCTAATGTACACAAGTCATTTTACCCATTCCTATTATATCTGGTTGTGGCTTCCTTACTATACTTTTACCTGAATTGCTGAAAGTTTGTTTGAAGCGCTTGAGTTTCTGACAGGGTATGTATCCAAGATACCACTCAACCAGCTTATGACAGGCATATATTCAGACCATACTAAGGTCATGTGCTCACTTGACATGACCTTTCTTTATACTAGCATTCCCCACAAAGCTGGATTTCAGCATTATGGCACTACTATATCAGGTAAGATGTTACACAACAGAATCTGACAACCTCCTGTTGCATCTAACAAGAATGATTACGGAAAAAATGTATTTTTACTTTGTCAGTTGCAGGGCGTCATTGTGAGTGTTGTTTTTACCCCCATATATGCTGAACTCTTAATGAGGTTCCTTGCGGAATAAAATATTTATGACCCTGCATCACATTTCTGTTTAACAACATACATTATTTAATGACTGCTACTTGGTGTGGAAAGCAGATCAGGATAAGTTCAAATTGTTTTTGGATTATATGAATGCAAATGAGTCTGGCAGTCATTTTTCTTACAAAAAATTAGATCTTTGCTACTGACTTTCCTGCATCTATCATCTGGAAAGCGCTTCCGAAGCATACGTTGCAAAACTACGAGATTCAGGAACAGCTTCTTCCTGAATGTCATCAGGCTGCTGGAACTCTAATAACCACTACTCCCCATGATGCCCAAACTGGGTCAGTAGAAACAGTCTCAAATTGTGCAAGAACCTGGTTACCAGTCTCACCTAATACTTAGTGCAATATTCACTATGACTGTAACTTATAGGCCATCTAGGGCCGTAGCAATGCAGTAAAACATCTCTTCTTTCAGTGCAATACATGCAAATTTATAAATTAACCATAGTGCAATACTAATACTCAAATTTGTTTCTTTCTGTGCAAGGATCAATGCAATGTCTTAACCATGTACCTGTGCAATACTAAAGTCTAATGCATGTAAGTACTCAGTTCGAAAAATGTTAAAATGTGTTCTAATTATATGTAATATTAATCTGTCTACCTGCATGTCGGTGATGTAATAGTGAGGCGTTACATGTGTAAATGTCTGTGGAAACAGTCTATATGTTATCTGCACATTGAGTCTGGAGACATGGAACTTCATTCCGTTTTTGCACTTGTGTGGTTTCTGAATGACAATAAAGTTTACTTTGACTTTGTTCATGATTCTATGACTAAAATGCCTGATGGTACTACTGTTACCAATTTATACAAACAAAAAAGTTTCTAAGAGTTCCTACTTGTTTTCAACTCGATGCAATCTGAAACAATAAGACACAATTATATCACCTTACGTGAATGTGTAGCTCTGATCAGAACTGTGACAAGATTTCCATGGATCTTAAGTAGTATTTGTCACACAGATAACCAGTCTGTGCAACCCTTTGTACTAGACAGTGCCAAGGATGTGCTGTGGGGAGGAGAGCTATTATAAATGTTGATCCCATGATCAAGCAAGCATTTGGGGCCACTACATTTATTTCCACATACGGGTGTAATTTTTTCAAGACCCATCAGGTTATAAATTAGCATCTGGACAATCTGGCTAAGGCAGAGTTATGTAGATTTTTTTTTTGCCAAACCATTTCAATCTGGCTAAGGCAGAGTTACAGAGTTTTTTTTTTTTTTTTTGCCAAACTATTACTTTTTTTTAAAAAATGGAAACCTACTTCATAATTTCTAAGTCAGCACAAGACACTTAATTCTATGGGACATGCTCTTATTTGGGATATAAACCCATAAGCAGTACATACAAAACAATGTAAATTCATCTGTAAAACAAAATACTTTTGTAATGCAATGACATACATGTTTTTCAGATTAAACACCCCATCACATGCATCACTATGTGCTTGTGGAGCTTTCTGTGTGGGGAAGACTGAGACCATTTAGGTTTCATATTATGGAATATCTTAGCAATACACATACTCAGTGAAAATGCTCTTACACACTAAAACCCAATTTTTCTGTGTGTTTGTTTTATATGGATAGGCAAGACATCAGGGGGCACACTTAGTAAGCAGGGATGGTTGCACAATCAAAATGTGAAAAAAGATAGCTAGTAAATAAAGGTGTATTACGCATACCTGGTTTAAATGAACACCTAAAAGTGGCATGTTTTTTTTAACCTAGCATGCTTTTCTTAATGAACTTCTTTTATATGCTTCCCCTTTTCATAAGGCTACACATTTCTGAAACAAGATGGATATTTTATACATGTACATTTGGTTAAGTAGGTACATTTGAATTACCTATATACTATACATTAAAGTTATGCAAGGATGGAATGGTTCTCCCATGCCATCAGGTATTGGTCACTTTGTAAAATGTTATGTATTGCATCCTAGTCTTTTAATGTTGTAAGATTCCTTCCTTGCCACTACAGGTCATTAACCTATTTTGTGATTTGCTAACCATTAAGGGTTTGTACGGGTCCTTCTCTGGTACTATGATTTCCTCACACAAAGGCTTGCAGCATGCAGACTGACAAACTGAAATTACTAGGTATGCATCCGGCAGGTATGTGTGATACAGAAGATACACCCGGTTGTTCTGTCCCCAACTTGGAAGGTACTGGTGCTCATGGGGTCGCTATAGACAGATGGCCAATGCATTCCAGCTTATTTCTTCCATGTTACATTGATTCTTTCAAGCCACCATAGATCACTTGTTTATACTTTTTACTGCTGACTTTTTGTATCATCAGGGTAGTGTTCTGTTTATTTTATTTTTTTCAATTCAGTAACTTTTGGAATCCTACCCAATAGGTCATACTAATGTTTTGGAATTTTATGAAGTGGAGTAAACTCGTATTTTACATGTAATCCTCTTACTATAGTTTTATTTTTCCAAAAAGGAATACTTGATTGTTCCTGCTAGATATTTTCACACATGTTGTTTTAAACATTAGTTGGCTTTACATGCATGCTTTTCTACACTGAAGAAGGGCTTTGGAATAAAACTGAGCTGTACATTTTGACTTATATGACTGTTCCAATAAAGAATGAGATAAAAGAAATGTGTGGTTTTACTGGATTTTGTATTTGAATTTATTTGCTTTCTGGCCCTTAAACTTTCATTTGGATACTATGCATTTTTTGGTAGTGGAATAACTGCATTATTACTCAAAGAATATCTACTTTTTCCTGATTCTGCCTCATTTATGTGCCATCTTGATGATCAACTGCTCTGAATCTGCTCTGTTTTTGCATTTTTACTGTCGCTTGTACTACCCCCACTGGGCTGGGACTAAGTGGTTCACAGCAGAACAGCTGGCAGTATCCCTTATGCTGTTTTGCACTCTAGGGTATTTTATGTATGCCTTAGTTTAGCAGAGTTACTGATGTCATTCACATATGCTCACATAGCATCAGTTATCACTAGTTCCCCTTCAGTGATGAACTCATAACAGCAAACTGACACAAAATTACAGCACTGCCCCCATCATCAGAAATGTCTCAGATCACAGCCAGAACCCCTTTCCCTCCATCCTTCCCTGACTGGGTGAAATGGAAAAAAAACCTGTGCCATTCCACCTAACCCCTAAGTTTCTTCCAGTGCTTACAGCACTAATTAAACTTGGGGTGTCTCAATTGCAGCCAGGGCTTCACCCACTTTGTATCAAGGACTTGTGTCCAGCTCTTTTTCCAGAAACTTTTTAATAAACATGTACATCAATGCAGTGGCAATATTTAGATCCTTATGTGGTTTGCATTTCAATTTCGGGTCATATTCTGTCACTCAAATAACATCCTTTGCAATAAAAAGCTGCCTATGTAAAGTCTTTCTGAATTTGCTTTGCTACAGTTTATGGTGACCACAGACATATTCATGAAATTTCTTACATCTATATACAACTGCTTAACAGTTCATCTTCTATATGACCATATCTTTTTAGCATCTTTAAATGCTCTTGATCCATGGGCACCTGTACAACAAGAGTTCCAAATCCACTTTGAATGGTACCTACTTGCAACACAGCTGGTTTATTCACAAAAGTATTTCAATGTTGGTACTTCTTTAACTACATTATTAAGCAGTTCAAAACTTATTCCTGTTCAATGCTCCATTTTCAAGCTAAATCTTGTTCTAACAACTTTCTGAGTGTCATTGTTATCACAAACATATTACATTACAGACATTACAAGATAATGCATTATTCATAGAAACATCAGTAATGTCTGCTTGCCTTCTTGTTTTGGAATTTTTATAACTGATGCCTTCTCTATCAGGCTTTGGCATGTCTGTCATGAGACTTTGACCCATGTATTTCACACATCACACATCACACATTTCACATTTGCTGCTCTTTATTTTTTCCATGTGATTTTCTCTCCTCTGCCTTGCCGACTACAAAGCGGCCTCTATTGTCCAAAAGGTATAATTGACATCGTCTGAGTACCTTAGTAGCATGGATCTCCATTCTTCAAATCTGCTAAGGAGAGTTTGTGCCCTCACTAGCAACCTAGCAATGGCGGCATTTTTATAGACTAAACCTTTCCTGTCGTAGTGATTTGAAAACTTGCATCACCCTATGAACTGTCAATGCCTCTGTCTATACTAACAGTGATGGCTAAACCTGCTGTTATTCAACTTAAAATCATGTTGCCTTGATCTATTTAGCAGCTAGATCAGTCTCTTATCATAGGTAGGTACTAGGCTACTGGCCCTAGGGCCTATTTAAGCCTAGCCAAGGGTACCCTGGCTTTCGCCACCCAAGAAAATTATTTTCCTGTGCCACTGTCGAGCAGAGCCACAGAAGTGATCCCCGGGGTGAATTTCCTATCTCTCATCCAATCATCAAAGATTTTTCTTGAAGAGTGCTAATGAGGAGCTTTGTTTGATATAGATAGGAATCTATCCCTCCAGCAGGTTCTGTTTATTGTGGTGACAGGTTTTAGGTCCCACAGAGCGTGTAGCTCGTTGGGATTTCTTTAAGTGGAGCATGTCTAAAAGCTCTGGGATGGACACAAAGTACAGTTTTGTACCTACCATAAATGTAGATGTTCGAAGATCCACATTGCTGCAGTCCTTACACTTGGGTAGTCCGATGTCCTCGGTCGGCCCGAATATCAAAGTATAAGGCTGACGTTGGTCAAGGCGCATTTGACTGACATCAGGACGTCAGGGTACAAATGCGCATGACCGACGTCATATCCTCAGTCTTTTCTTGCCCCAGATGTCAGAAGACCCTAAACATAAAGGTCAAAACCAAAAGACAGCAAACAAACAACCAACCACCCTTGCACTAATTATATGTACAATATATACAATATACACAATATTTACAACCCAACCCACACAACCACCTCTAACTACAGAGGGGAAGGAGGGAGGGTAAATTGGACTGCAGCAATGTGGATCTTTGAACATCTACATTTATGGTAGGTACAAAACTGTACTATGTTCTTCATCTCACATTGCTGCAGTCCTTACACTTGGGTAGAATCCCAAAGCAGAGGTAAGGGAGGATGGCCAAACTACAAGGAAGCAGGAGCTGCCAAAATGCCCTGCAAAACAGCAGTGGCAAAACCAGCCCTGGATTTAGAGTAAAGTGGTAGGTGATGATGCCTAGAGAAAGTATGCACTGAACTCCAAGTAGCTGCCTCCAAAATATCCTTGGTTGCCACTCCCCTCAAAAAGGCTCTCGAAGTGGCAGTAGCCCTAGTGGAATGAGGCCTAATCCCAGCTGGAATCTCCTTGCCATGATGGGAATAACAGAAAGCAATGCAAAACCCAATCCACTTAGAAATAGTTTGTTTTGACACAGGCTTGCCCTGAGAACCCAAAGCAAAAGAAACAAACAACTGCTGAGACTGCCTGAACCCTTTAGTTCTGTCCAAATAATATCGCAACTGCCTGTGTACATCTAAAGTGTGCAAAATCTTTTCCCCTTTATTTTGGGGATTTGCATAAAAAGTAGGCAAATGAATAGTTTGGTTTAAAGCCACACTAGAAACCACTTTAGGCATAAAGGAATGATTAGTACGTAAAGATACCCTATCCTTATGGAAAATCAAGAAAGGCTCAACCGCCATAAGGGCCTGCAATTCAGAAACCCTTCTTGCAGAGGTAATGGCCAACAAAAAGCAGTCTTCCATGATAAATATTTCAACTCAGAAGTAGCTGCAGGCTCAAAAGGTTGTAGAGTGAGTTTCTCCAACACAAAATTGAGATCCCAAGCAGGAGTAGGAGCTCTTCGTGGGGGTCTGATATTCTTTGCCCCTCTAAGAAATTGCTTGAACAAAGGATGAGAAAACAATGGTGGGTCACAATCATAGTGAGCGAAATTGCTGCAGCATGAACCTTAATAGAAGAGAAAGACAAACCTTTGTCCAGTAACTCAGTAAGATATTGAAGAGCCACACTCAAATTAGGCTCAGAAACATCAAAATCTTTTGCTGCACTCCAAAATAAAAATCTCTTCCATTTATCTGCGTACACTTTCCTTGTACTAGGCCTTCTAGCTTCCAAAATAACATTCAAAACTTGCTGAGGAAGTGGAGGCCCACTATGGTTCAAAACAGAATATGCCAGGCTGTTAGGTGCAGAGAGTGAAGCTTGACATTGAGCAAATGGCTGTCCTCCTGTGACAACAGGTGTGGAATCAAGGCAAAGGCCATGGAGGCTTCCGTACTAGACTTCTCAGTAATGGGTACCAGTGCTGTCGAGGCCAATCTGGAGCTATTAAAATCATCCTTGGCTTGTCCTGTCTGACCTTTAGAAGTACCTTTGGGAGGAGAGGCAGAGGTGGAAAGGCATACACATGAAGATTGCTCCAATTGAAAGAAAGAGCATCCACTCTCCAAGCTGTGGGATGAAACCCTTTTGTGCAAAACTTTGGCAGCTGATGGTTTAGTGGAGAAGCGAACAGATCTATGTCTGGAGTTCCCCATGACACTGTCAATTTCTGAAATACATGAGGATCCAATTTCCACTCGTGGGGATCCATAATTCGCCTGCTCAACACATCTGCTAAGGAGTTCTGTGCTCCCGGCAGAAACCTTGCCTGAAGATTGAGCTGTAAACTGAGAGCAGTCTCCCACAAAATCATTGCTTGCCTGCATAGAGGATAAGAATGCGTTCCCCCTTGCTTGTTGATGTACCACATGACAGTTGTGTTGTCTGTTAGAATCAACACCTGCCCTGGAAGAAGTAAATCCTTGAAAGCTATTAATGCAAACTGGACTGCTAACATCTCCTTCAGGTTGATATGTAGATGTTGTAGTCTGGCAGGCCACTTGTCTTGTATCCACTTTCCATTTAGATGAGCTCCCCAAGCTTTGTCTGAGGCATCTGTCGTTAAAATCTGACTCGCCTCTGGCCGGGTCACAGAGAGTCCCTTGTTTAGGTGACATTCCTGAGCCCACCACAAAAATTCCTTTTGAATGCAAGGTATTATTTGAATGACAGTGTCCAGATCCTGGCAGTGCTGTGTCCATACATTTTGAGATACCATTGCAGCTTCCTCATATGCAGTTTGGCATTGGGAAGCACCAGAATACAAGATGCCATGAACCCTAAGGCTTGAAGGACTGTCCTTGCAGTCAGCCCGGACTGATGAGATAGTTGATGGAAGTAAAGGGATAGACTCTTTTGTTTGTCCGGGGTTAAAAGGCCATCTGGGATGCTGTATTCAGTCTCACACCCAGAAAGCACATGTCCTGAGAGGGTACTAGACTGGACTTTATTTCGCTCACAGAATACCCCAGGCATCTTAGCACTGCTATCACATATTCCAAATGATGAAGAAGCTCTTCCCTTCCTTGAGCCAGAATCAGGCAGTCGTCCAAATAAGGATAGATCTGTATTCCTTTTAGCCTGAAGAAAGCTATCACTGGAGCCAGAACTTTCGTGAACACTCTGGGCGCAGTAGATAAGCCAAAGGGCAATGCAGAGAACTGATAGTGAGAAGTCCCAGCTCGAAAACGCAGATACTTCCTGCAACTTAGTCTGATAGGAACATGAAGGTAAGCCTCCTTGAGATCCAAAGTTACCATCCAATGATCTTTGCCCAGCAGAGGTAAAAGCTGCTGTAACGTCAACATTTTGAACTTGGGAATGTCCAGATAAGTGTTGAGGGTAGATAAATCCAAAATTGGTCTCCACGTGTTCCCCTTCTTTGGTACTAGGAACAGGCGAGAATAAAATCCTAGGCCCACTTCTGGCATAGGGACCGGCTGTATGGCCCCTATTTGGAGTAACAGAGAAACTTGCTTGTGAGCCTCTATTCTTTGTTGAGGAGGAACGCCTGGCATGCCTTTGAAAGGAGGCAAGGTATGGAAATAAAACCTGTAACCGTGGTGTATGATATCCAATACCCATCTGTCTTGGGTAATTAAACTCCAATTTTCTTTGAAAAGTGCCAACCTTCCTCCCAAAGGTGCTGCCAGACGAGAAGGCTCTGGCAGCTGAAAAGGTAGGTCATTGGGTCTGTTTACGAAAGGACTGACCCCTGCCCTCACCAAGACTGTGCAGGAGAACTCCCTGTTCTAGGCCTGAAAGAGCCCTGAGCTCTGCCCCTACCACGCCTAGATCTACCCCTAGACTGGGAATCATAAGAAGGATACGCCCACCCCTTAGTAGGCCAATTTCTACTAAACTTTGGAGGCTGGACCTGCAAAAATCTTTAACAGTCTGCATAGACTTAGCCTTGTCTTCCATTTTCTTTAAAACTGCCTCAACAGGAGGACCAAACAACACGTCAGATTGTAAAGGAGCATCTAAAATCCTTGTTTTAACATGTTCAGATAAATTTTGATCCCTCAGCCAGGCGTGCCTGCGAAGAACTGACCCAGTGGCAGCCACCCTAGACGAGGCCTGTGCAGCATCAAAACCACATTGCAAAGAATGCTTACCCACCTGTTCAGAAACATGTACTAAATCTTGCAACTCTTTACAATCAATACCTTCTGCCAGAGCATCAACCTTAGACTTCAATCGTGAAAGGAGATAGTTTTGGTATTTCAACATGTGAAACTGGCAATTCAAAGCCCTCATAGCAAGAGTGGAAGAAGTATAAACTTTCTTTCCCCATCTATCCAAGGCCCTGGCCTCTTTGTCTGCAGGAACCGGATTCTTAACAACAGAAGCCTTAACACCTTTAGGCCCCTGGCTAACATTTTCTGGGTCTGCCCTAGGACTCTTAAAAAGATACTTATGAGCTTCAGGCACCCTGTAATACCTATCCGGTTTAACAGGAGCAGGAGGCAAAGAATCAGGATTAAGAGAAGCCTCTGTAAAAACATCTTCCACTACATCCAAAACAGGAGGTATAGCCAAAGGCCTATGCTGGGGTAAAACAAAAATTCCCTAAGCCTTTTCCTGGAATCAGAGAAGTCCTGACCTTCCCACTTAAAATGCTCCCTCATGGAATGAAGAGTTTCTGAAAAAGAAAAATCCTCAGGAGGAGAAGCAGAAGGAGTAGAATCATCCACATCAGAATCAGAATAAGGAGAGTACTCCTGCAAGTCTTCAGCCGAAGACTCTGAAACATCTGAAGCCTGCTCAAAACTCCCTAGCTCAGGCTCCACCCTAGGTCTCTTATCAGGAGGGGGCATGGAACCCCTAATCAAAGTAATCAAATCTTCTGCCATTTTAAGCATATGCTTCTTGGGCACAGTTCCTGAAGAGCTAGGGGTAACACCAACTGAAGCTAAACCTGGCCTGACCCTGGGAGAAGCCTTGGAAACAGAAGGAGAGGGCTTAACCACCCTAGGCAGGGAGGGGAGTATAGTAACCTGAGAAGCCCCATCAGCCTGGCCTGCCTCCTGAGAGGCCACATCCTGCAATAACAAAGTCTCTCCCTGGGATCCCAAAGAAACCTCCGGAGGAACCACCGGCTCCACCGACACCTCTAAAGAACCGGCGTCCGGTACTGACGGTTCCTCTAGCCTAGGTTTAACTGCTTTGTCCTTGCGCTTCTTGAAGAAGCGGGCGCCGGAGCATCCGACGGCATTTTATAATTGCACCGCTTCAAGACTAACCTGGCACAATCTAATCTTCTCTTAATAGTGCGCTTATTGAATCTAGCACAAGAGCGACACCCAACAACGTCGTGCTCAGGCCCTAAACAAGGAATACACAAAGTATGGTAGTCTCTATGCGGTATCTGTTTCCCACAAGAAATACAATTATTCACTTTTTCTGGCATCCGTAAACCACTGAGGCAAGAAAAACTAAAATATTCCCAACGGGTACTTAGCCAACTTTGACTCGGTCTGAAACTCCGAAATCGAACAATTTCAGAACGCCAACCGGCACTTGCAACGCTGCTTCTGCATCGGACCATGCGGCAAAAAAGACTGAGGATATGACGTCGGTCATGCGCATTTGTACCCTGACGTCCTGATGTCAGTCAAATGCGCCTTGACCGACGTCAGCCTTATACTTCGATATTCGGGCCGACGGAGGACAGCGGACTACCCAAGTGTAAGGACTGCAGCAATGTGAGATGAAGAACATCTTTGTGTGTTAGGCAGAGATCGCCTCTGAGTAGGTGATATGAGACTGTCTGCGTAGGGCATCTGTTTGAGGCCGGTAATCCTCTTTGTGAGGTATTTCTGTGGCCTTTTCAGTTGCTGTAGATGTCTTGTGAGGTACATACCATAAGGGGCATTGTACTCTATAATGGATCTAATGAGGGACGAGTAGAGGGGAACAATGACCTCTTTTTCCTGGATGAGAAACCTTTTGTGATGAGGTGTGCCATGTAGAAGGATTTCCTGACTACTGTGGCAATGTGATTATCAAAGGAGAGACTACTGTCCACCTGTATCCCAAGGTCTCTTATCACACTTTCGGTGTTAAGTAGACTACCGCCTATGTGGCAGTTCATGGATACAGAGTTTTTACCAAAAGGGATGACAATGCACTTTTTGGCACTGAGCTTGAGGCCATGGCTTTGACACCAGGCATCAGTCTCAGCGAGGCCCTTTTGTAGGATGTCCACATATTTTGGAGTTTTGATTATGGCTCCTAGTTTGCAGTCATCTGCGAACTTCGTTAGTCAAAGACCTTCTGTGTTGGCCTGTACTTCAGAGAAGTAGATACCAAACAGGAGAGGACCCAGGACTGAACCCTGTGGTACTCCACTTGTCACTGGTCTGAAGTTGGATTTGGAGTCTGCTACTTTCACAGTGTGGGTTCTGTTAGTGAGCCAGTTGGCAACCCATCTTGTGACATAGGGATTTATACCTAGTTTAGTGAGTTTATCTATAATTCCAGTGTGGGGAATGGTGTTGAAAGCCTTGGCGAGATCTAGATAGGCTGTGTGAACCACCTTACCCTCATCTACGGCAAAGAAGTCTATCAGGTTTAGGAGACATGATCTGTCTTTTACAAACCCAAATTGGGTGGGGTCCTGAGTTTGGAGATTACCAATGTCATTGTTTATAAGTTCCATGATGATACGTGCCATAGCCTTGCAGACCAAGCTCGTTAGGCTAATGGGGCGGTAGTTTCCGGGGTCTGTGGTGGCTCCCCCTTTGTGGAGTGGGATAACTGTCGCTGTGCGCCATTCAGTGGGCACATAGCCTGAGGTGAGACTATGATTGAACATGGTACTTAGGTGGGGTGCCAGTTCGTTCTGTAGTTCATGTAGAACACAGCCTGGGATGTTGTCAGGTCCCATGAATGCTGTGTTCTTGGCTTTGGACAGTGTGTTTTTTTACCTGTGCAGCCATGATTACAGGAACTTTGCATTCTTCTGGTAGAGAGATGGGCCCTTTAGGGGATGAGAGGGGGGTAAAGTTAGCGCTGAACCTATCTGCCAGGATGTTGGCAATATCAGTTGGTTCTGTATATTTAGTGCCATTGTGCTGTAACTCAGAGCAGATCTGAGTGTTGCCATTGAGATTCTTAACATAGCTATAGAATGCTTTGTGGTTGTCTTTAGAGTCAGTGGCGATTTTGTTTTCATAACTAGCTTTGGAGGATTTTATGAGGGATCTCAGCTTCTTACTGAGGCTCACCAGGGAGTTTCTCAAATCATGGGATTTTACTCTTTTTTTTTGCAACAGTTTCTTTCTTCTGTTGTAGAGTTTGTTTATGGCAGGGGACCACCAGATTGGCTTCCTTTTTTTGGAGGATAGCATCTTGGTTCTGTTAGGGATTGCACGATCCATGCACTCTTGTAAGTGCTTATAAAGTGCATTTGTGTAGAATTCAGCAGTCATACCTCTATTGTCCGTCAGCATGGGTGTCGTGAAGTTTGCCACTTCTGTCTTAAGTGTGAAGTTGGCTTTGGAGAAATTCTTTACTGTGGTTTGCCTAATGGGGGGTGGGGGAGGGATGTGGATGTCTAGGGTGATTAGCTTGTGGTCATATCTGACCAACAAGGAATTGACCTCTGGTGTGGAGCACCGGTTGCCCATGTTGGTAATAACCAGGTCTAGGATACTGCTGACCCTGGTGGGGGTGTGGATAAGTTGATCCATGGCATTGGAATGTATGAATTCCAGAAAACATTGAGCACAAGAGTTGGTACATGAGTAGTTTTCCCAGTTAATGGTAGGGTGGTTGAAATCTCCCATTATTAGGGTGTTAGGTTGTACCCTAATATTTTCCAGTGTATCAAGAAATGAGGAGTGGGAATCCTGGGGCATGGTGGGGGATCTGTAGCAAGCTACAATTTGGATTGCAGTCTTGCCCAGAGTTAGTTGCACTTGGATAATCTCGGATGCATTATGCTGAGCAACTAGCCTGGAGGTGTGGATATCCTTAATGAATATGGACATGCCTCCGCCTTTAGTGTTTCGGTCCAGGTTAGGTGGCCGAAAGGTGTGGTATGAATTATAGCCTGGTAATGCAGGAGTACTCTCTGGAGCCTTGAACCATCTCTCTGTCACTGCACAGATGTCGATGTTCTCCATTTTAAGAAGTGCCTCGAGTGAGTGCATTTTGAGGTTTAGACTTCTAGCATTGAGTAGCAATACCCTCAGATTCTTCTTGCCTGTACCTGTTAGGGTGGTGAATTTGTCATTTGAACCTTGCCTAAAAAAGGCACTATATGGGGTGGCTAGAGCCTTAGCCAGTATCCAGAATCCCAGGGGCGACAGGTGCAGGCCATCTCTGGCAAAGCATCGTGGTTTGTCGATCATGTCATCCCAGGCAAACAGATACTGTGTCCCCTTAGAATGACACCAGAAGCTTAGCCAATTGTTGAAGTCAATCATTTTGTCCTTGTACTGTGGTATCATTCTGGGTGATGGCAGGATGCTACTCAGGGCTAGGGTCATACCTGCGTGGGCCACAAGATCGGACAGCTCCTCCATGTCCCTTTTCATGTAGTCCAAGGAGGTACGTCTCAGGTCATTCACACCAACATGGACAATGACAGAGTCATATTTGTACTTGTTGTGGAGTGACCTGAGTGCATGTGTTATGTGGCGGATCCTGGCAGCTGACAGTAATTTTCTCCTTGTTTAATCTGGTGAGTGGAACATCACTGTGCCTGACTATAGAGTCACCTATGACTAGAGTGTTGGGTATGTTGCTATGCCTTATGGGCTGTGGTTGAGTGGCACACTGAGTTTATGGGCTGTGGTTGAGTGGCACACTGAGTTTGTGGGCTGTGTGTCATTTGGGTTGTGTTGGGGGGTGGCGGTTGCTTGTGTTTCTGCTTTGGAGGTCCCTGTTGCTTGGGCAGGTTTTTACTGACAGCCTCCGCGAATGTAGGTGTGTGTGTTTTGTGTTTCTGTGCGTGTGTTTTGGTGGTGCAGGTTTTGAGGGACTATGTGCTGAGTGTGGTGTGGTGCAAGTGTTTACCTTCTCCTCTTGACTGTCTAGTCCAGTCTTAGGTGAAGACAGCTTTGTTTCCAGTTTGTCTATATAAGTGCATCTCTCACAGGTTGCAGTGTTGGGTGGTAGCAGGAGAGGGTTGTCTGTGTACATGAGGCAATTACTGCATTGTCCCAAGATGCCCAGATTCATCAGGTAGACAGGAGAAAACACCAGGAGCTGACCCTTAGACATGCCTCGATAGGTGCTTATTTGTTAAGTACTAGAAACTGTTTTCCTCTAGACAGTGAGGAAAGTTGAGTGCTGTAGTAATTTGTAGCTTATTTAGTGCTTACAATAAGTTCTGAACAAGTGCTGAGCTCAAAAAAAACAGGCTTGAGTGCTGAAACAAAAAAAACTGGCTAGTTCTAACCAGGGTTGCCAGATTTCCAGCCCCCGAGGTAGGGACAAAAAAAAAAGAAGGTCTCTCATGGCAAGTGAAGACCAGAAAAGAAAAAAAGGTCTTTAATGCGGAACACAGTTCCACATTAAAGAACTGAGTTCGCTCAGTAGCTCTGCACTAAACACGGAGCTTCTCATGTTTAATGCATTGCAGTTCCGCATTCAACACAAGTAGCTCCGTGTTTAGCGATTTTGATTGGCTCAGATACGGCATATGGACCAATCAAAAATCGCTAAACACGGAGCTTCTCGTGTTTAATGCGGAACACAAGAAGCTCCATATTTAGCAATTTTTGAATGGCCCATATGCCAGGTATACGGGACAATCAAAAAAAAAAAAAACATACAAAGCGGAGGCTGGCCGGGATTCCGGGATTTAAACCGGCAGGGCGGGACTCGGGATCAGGCTGCTGATCTCGGAACAGTCCCGCCCAAATAGTGACATCTGGCAACCCTGGTTCTAAGAAACAAAATTAAGCTAGGCTTCCCTCCAACACAGAAAGGCTTGACGGCTTAGAAGCCTACAAATAGTCCTGGACACAGCAAATCTATATCCAGACTAGACTACTCAAGGAAAGGCAGGAAACAAGCTTAGAAATTTTTTTTTTTTTTTTTTTAGTAGAAAGAGAGAAAGGAGTAGCAGAAACTAAGCTGACTGCTCATGTTTCTAACCCCAAACTAAGAGATCATCACTTACGTTTACAACACCTTCCAAGTCATTAACTGGCTGTGGAATACTTCTTTGAGATCCCCCATACATTGAAAAAAATACCAAATAAAAATTTAGGGAATATGTAACTTCCCACTCAGATATTAAATAAACATATCTTGGGACTTTCCTCATTGAACTTTATGACAGAAATACCAGGTTTCAGTTTAATGCTAAGAACAACACAGCATCTGGCATTCTTGAGACCACCTTAACTATAAGCAACAGACACTGATCTGCTCTCTTTTAATCACTTTATTCACATTTTATGGATCAATTAAATACAAATCATTTCTTGCTTTACAAAAGCAGCCACAATATTTACCCATTGTGCTGTCTCAACTGCTTCTTAATGAAACCTAAGATTTTCAGTTACTTCAAATCCTGCTCATTTCTTCTACGGAGAACTACAGAGTTTCCTTGATCATGATCACTGGCACATCAGATCTTACCTGTGTATATGATGCTCTACTGACAAACTTCTTAAGTCTAAGTAAATCCACACAGTCATGAAGGACATCACTGCTGTCCCCGTGACAGTCTCTGAATGTGTAAATTAACACGTGCCCTTTGCTTTCATACCATGAATTCCCTTTACCATTTCTAGTTTCTCTCGAGTCAAATAACACACATTAGGAGTACTTACGTCTTCAATACAGTAAACTTATTTTTGTATTAGTGTACAAGTAGCTTTTGCCCCAGTGGCTTTAACCAGTGCCTTGAATATATTAACAATATGTACATAGCTAAATTCTGTTTTTTAGCTTTAGTGAAAATATCTTCAGTCATAATATTACATTATGCACCTGGGACTACATAAAATTCAGCATTTAATCCATTCATCCTCAGCATTTCTTGCCAGTACGATGAGCTGATTATGGTCTCATGGCTTCTGATGCCCATTCAAACTTCACAGCAGCAGCTCTATACACGTTAACAGCATTACTGCCAGCAAACAGCCTGGCTTCATTTTTAATTCAACCGGTAAAATCTTCCTGGGCAGATTTGCCTCTCATTTTAAACTTTTCTGAAAAAAATATGTTTTTTACCACAGCTTCTGCAAAGCTGACTACATGCAGGACACTTCCTTCTATCATGATTACGGCCACACATGTAAATGAGGTACTTCTACTGTGTCAGACTTCCTATGCACCTCATCACATTTTTTTCTCGTCACCATTACTGTTATGAGACATTTTTACTTTTCATTTTTGCCAGTCTTGCTCACATTTTATCTTGCATATTTCCAGTTCTTGGTTAATTCTTTTAACTGAGCATTAGTAATTGCACTCAAACTGCATACATCCACAGCCTTTGATAATTTTAGGTCTGCTTCTCTTAATTGCCTGTCCTTTAATTTGATCATTTATTATACCACAAGCTATTCTATCCATCTGTCTCATTAATGAATCATGTAACTCATCAAATTCAAAGTCTCTGGCTTGATTTCTCAGCTCAGTAACATAAGCATTTATAGCCTCTTTAGATCTTTGTGATCCTGTAAAGAATAGAGGTCATATTCCTCCCACAGCAACTGCAAAACTGCTGTTTGTTACGGTTTTGCTGCAATTTCTCCACCTATTTGAAAGGTAACAATACTAATTATATTGAAGACTTTTTCCACAGTTATGCACAGAAATGTGGTGCACTATTTTTTCTCCAGGTTTCTTATGTATTCTGTTCGCAGTAAAGAATAAATCAAATTTCTGGTTCCACACCTTCTCGTTACTGTCAAGATACCTCACACTGAAAGAATGCTGACAGCTGCCGTTTGACCATTTTTCCAAGTGCAAATTACGCACATTTTATTTATTTACTTATTTTGGATATGTTAAATGGGATAGGCTGACTGAGCCATAGCAAGACGCCCAAGAATAAAAACTGAGCATAAAGAAACATGAATGACAACATAGGCATAATGCACATGCTAAACTGGACATAAAATTTTCAATAGAGAGGGACAAAATTAAATGTTGAAAGTATTCACATACAACAAAGAACAGTAAGAATTGGTATATTTTGTTTAGACTTATAGTTACATACTTGCAACAGCTGCAATTTCCTCTATTACGAATACGACTTTCGTGATTGTTGCCATATATAAACTCTTCCACACTTCAAAATGTAGAAAAATATTATTTGGCACAAAAAAGCAACTTTATTAGAAACCAGGAACGATGTGTAAAAACCAAAAATGAACTAACACCTCTGCATACACCTTCAAGTTTCAAAAGATTTAAACACAGTAAAGCACTTAAATAGTTCATCAATTAGAACAGTAGAATGTACCAAAATGGATATGAATTTAAATGAAAACAAAGCAAAATAATTCAGTTGAAACAAATGAGTTCATAGACTAACAATAATTATAACAGTAATAACAATAAGCCAGTTGAATACAAAAATACACATATTCTAACTTCTATGAAGTGAGGTTACAAGATCCAAAGCTGTTACATTAAATATTTCATAAGTAATTCATTATTAAAGCCCTTTGGTTGCAAAGTATCATAAGTGAAAATAAACCAAGCCTCCAGCCTCCTTCTGTAATAACATACCAGAAGGATCTAAATATAAATCAGAATATGTCAACACAAACTTTATAAAGAGCCTCAATAAATCCAAATCACTATTATGATATTTGAAAAAAAGTGACACACTATACAGGGCTGGCAGGATAATTACTTCTGATTCAGATGTGTTCACTTATCCTCATCCTAATTGATGTATGGTCTTACCAATGTAAAACTTACCATTTTTGATAACAATTAAGTTAAGAACAGCTTCTTATTAGTGATGTGTGCAGTTCCTGATCCATGTAACTGCAAGTAGTGCCATCCCTTACAATGATATTCCAAAACCTCACTACCCATGTGTGTGTGTGTGTGTACAACTCTACTTGCAATGCTAGGTGAATTTCTATATGAAATATTCAATTTCAAATTCTTATATATCACATCCGATGCAATAATATACCAATGTTTCCTCAAAATATGTGATAACATTCAACAAATGGATCATAAGTCACAAGATACATATCCCCCTGTTCCCCTTTATAATTCCCAAACACTTTTTCACTACATTTATATTTCCACAAGGAGGTAGAAGGTCACACTAAAAAAAAACAATCAGAAAAAAACTAAATGAAAACTCCAGCCAAGCTACAACTTCCAATGAGTGACCTCCCAAACCTCCTGTAAGAGGCCCATGGGATATATGCAAATGACCCTTATGAACATCAGGTGTTTCAGCTAACAAGGCCGAAATATGCATATCCATAGCTAGTGGGGTTTGGCTTTATTGGTCTGAAATTGTCCATTAAAATGACTTCAAATGTAAAAATCATGGGCAATCAGAATCGCCATATAGCTGAAACACCTGATGTTCATAAGGGTCATTTGCATATATCCCATGTGCCTCTGTTACAGGAGGTATGGGAGGTGGTCACTCATTGGAAGTTCTAGCTTGGCTGGAGTTTTCATTTAGTTTTCTTCTGATACATTTATATTTCCGAGTAAATTGGTTACCTCCATCAACAACCTTCTGCCATGCAGTAATGAGAAGATTGTTATTATAACCCCTAGATAATAATCTATCAACTATATCCACAGCTACTGTCTAGAAATTAATCTCATCCGAACATAAAGTTGTAGCCCTACATAATTCACCATAGTGGAGGAATCTTATCAAGTGGCCAGGGTGTATACTAAATGCATACAAAAAAGAATTCACAAAAGCTTCTTTTCTATACATCAAATGTACTGTACGGTTAACAATATACAACTTAACATCAAAATAATGAATGGTATTATCATGCATAAGTAAAAGATAAAGGTATTCTGTATAGCCTGCATAAAAACAAACTTCATGTGAGCCCTGAGCTATATAAAAAAAAATTAATGTAGCATCCCTAAAACACCACATTGTCGACAAAGTAAGAATCAGTATACAAAAAAATTTCCTCATATCATCCCGTAAACAAATTAGCATAGCTCGGAGCAAACTTATCCCCCACAGCTAAACCCTTAAGTTGTCTATAAAAAGACTCATCAAAAGAAAAACGATTATTCAAAATAAGAAAACACTTTGCCTGACTTAAAGTCTATTAAATCATGACTGAGTTACTTCTTCTGTAACATGAATTTATTCTCAAAAACTGATACATTACTCACAAGATCATCCAGGGGAGCTGAAAGGACTTCAGATGGAAAATTCTTATACATAGTCCAAATTACGAGCCATAACCTCATCAGAGAGAGAACTCTCAACCGGCTTAAAATAATCAGTTACTAGCTTGATATAGTTAAAGCTCAAGTTGAAATTCAGTTGTTGCCATCTAGTTAACAAATCTGAATACTGACTGCCGTAAGTCAGCATTTTAATAACTCTCAACCCTTGGGAATAGTCTTACAATGCAAGCATGCTTCAGAATGCAGCCGCTGCAATTGGAGGCATTTAAGCTTAAATAATTAATTTTCAATCTCCCTAAGCATCTGAGCAAAAGCCACCTGACCACAGAGGGTAGTTCCATCTCCAACATTCTGACAAGAATTTTGTGGACTCCTTAGAGGTGTTTAGTAACGAGCTTTTAGTTTGTGGTTATTCTAAACAGGAAATTGAAAAGTGTTTGCAACCTGATAGGGTGGACAGGTTGAGGAGAGGAAAACCTTATTTTTCTGATAGGTTGATTGAACATATAGGCACCAGCAGGGAGATTCCTTCACAATATTTGGGTGTAACATTACCTTATTCTTCAGATACAAGTTTAATTTGTGATGTTTTTTGTAAGAATTGGTTTATTCTTACTACAGTTGATGAAATAAGGGATGATGTAGGTTCTCAACCGAGATCACTTTTTATGAATAACAAATCCCATAAACATATGCTATCAGCTTGAGGTCTTCTAGTGACTTAAAATGGAAAGGTATGTACAGCTGTGGTAAATGCATTACTTGCACACATATTAATAATAGCAAGCTCTGTCCATCCCACTTTGTTGAAGGAATTTAGGTTTAATGTTTTTGCCAACTATAATACCAGACAATCAGTCTTACTCAGCTAGATGTGAAGCCTGCAGCTCTTATGTAGGAAAGACAGATCAATCTTTAAAAGAATGGGTATAAGAACTTATTTATAGTATTAGGTGCTCTGATGAAAGAAATGTCTTGGCTAAACATGTGTATCGATGTGGCTCAGCACATCTGTTCAAGTTTATGGTTATACAGGTTGTGGAGGATGATCCTAAGATGGGAGATATTACTAATAGGACTGATCAGGCAGAACTTAGATGGATAACTAGATTTCAGGCTGACAAGGAGGATGGCCAATGAGGCAGTTCCCTTGAAACCATATTTGAGATCATGTGGTTTTCCTAATTGAGATGATTGGTTATTTTGTATTTGGTGTTATTTATTTAAATGATTTTAATTCTGTTTTTATATGATCTGAAGAAGTGTCTTTTTGGGACACAAAAGCACTTACCAGTTTATTAAAACGCCATTTTATTCTCAGCATTACAGTGCATGTTTATTACATTATTTTTGCTACTTGTTTTTTGGTCGTGAATCACTTCCCTTTAGTTTTTAGCTTTATTATTTCAAGATTAACCAATCACATTAAGTCACGAAAATCTAAAGCTGTTTTATTAGTAAGCGGGGTAACACATTTATTTTGACTCTTAAAATTTAAACTTGTGATAATACTGTCTAACCAATATTCATTTAGGCACTGACTGTCCTTTCTGAAATGAAAAAAATGTTTCAATTGTAACTTACATAAAAAAGCCACAAGTCCACCAATATTTCCAAAAGAAATATCCTAGAAATGGGAATAAACTTTAATCCTTTTTTTAACACATTAAACATGTGGTCATTTATATATTTACATCACCATATACTACAACTGAATCAGAAAATTAAAAGGATGAGTGATGTAAACAGAGTCATCAATAAAAGAACAAGAAACATTGTATTCACCAGTATTTTTGTCCCTTTAAAAAAATTCCGAATGTTTTTCCTCTTTGTGCTGACAGCATTTATCTACACAACAATATTCAGCGACCGCTCTTTCTCACTTCTTGCCTGACTTTTCTGCTCTCTTCTGCTGAACATGTAGCTGTCATACCCCAACAGAATGAGGATGATACCGCTCATTTCCAGTGGTTGACTTGCCCCTTTCCTGAATAAAGGTCATTGACATCTCCGAAGTGCTGTACGTTCCCATGGGAGCCAATCTTGTGTCAAGCGCCACTGATCTCATTGCAGCTTAAGTCATTTACAAAGGGTCAGCTCCTCCTCCAGGGCTCTAACCTCCACAAAGACTTCATCCACCTGATGGGCAACATGCCCCCACAAAATATCCATTACACTCGGCTTACATTAAAACAAACCACCAGTGTTATCCTTTAGTAACTTAATCTGTCTTTTACCATACTCAATCAAGATTTTAACAAATTCAAGGGAGCAATTTAGTGCAGTCTCCTCCCAGCACAAGTTTCCTCCCCATATTTCAGGATTTTACTAAGTGTTTAGTTAGTAGTGTTAAGAGCACTGCATGTCAGGTAGTGCTACATTACCTGAAATAAGAAAGTAAAGTTAGTGAAAAAGAGCATGGTTACAGTGGTAGAAATACTACGAAGTAAAATGATTTAGGAATACAGAGGTTGTGGAGAAAAAAAATACAATTAAGATGGCAGAGAATAACATAGAAAGGTTAGTGAAAGAGAATTACAGGAGAGATGCCTGGATACATTACTTCCATAAGATCATATTTTAGGTCCAAGAGGGTAAGCCCCAGTGTTATGGGTAGCAGATTGGTTAAATGTGTTGTACTGAAATAGTGACTTATTTTTTTATAGATATATATATATATATATATATATATATATATAATTTCTGTTTTCTGTATTAGGCTTTTTCTAATTTGTAATGAGATATAATTCCAAAGTTTAGATATTCAGATCAATTACAGTGAGTCACCAAAGTGACTATAAGGTTTGCCTAGATACAGTATGTGCTGCTGTCAAGCTTTAAATGATCTGGAAGGGGATATAACTCTGAACAAGGCCTAGTAGTGAAAGATATGTATTTGGTCATTGCAGTATGCTGTGAATAATCAAGTTGTGTGAGTGGTGATTGTGTAGGTCCACTTTCTCTAAAGCTTGACACTGATGAATCCTGGCAGGAAGATTAGCTGCAAATTTGGCTATCTCCTTGTAAGTTAGTTCTAGCTTGTGGAGTTGAAATTTGATTAAAACTGATGAAGAATACAGAAGGGTAGAGTGTAAGAGAGTGAATTTCTTCATCAAAACATTGTTATTTGTGAGGCACTTACTGTTAAGTATGATTTGACTTTATATAATACTCCTGATTTTTTTTACTTGGTTTGATATAAAATGGAAAAAAAGCAAAGTGGCCTTTAGATATTTCCCTCTTTCTCTCTCAAAATAACTAGTGTTAGTAGAAAAAGTGCAAATTTCCTGCTCTACTGGGGTGGGAGGTGAGTCAAAGGGTAAACCTCATCTTTACCAGCTGTACCGGATACACTGACAGCTGGCAAAACAGGCTGGATAATCTCCGTCTCAGATGCCTGCCACGTCTTTTTAGTCAAAATTATGCTACATTGAAATCTTGTTGAACTTCTCCAGTTTTTAATCCTCAACTTTTCTTGGAAGACCTTCCTATATTTCCTACTCCCCTCATATTTTTTATAGACTGAAGTGTTCAGATTTTCTGCTTATTGGCGGAGAAGCAGCCTAAACAAGAATCAAGCAACTTAGAAGATACAGTCAGAAAAATCATACATTCTACAAAAGCCTTTATACTTTAACTCTCTTTTCTGTTAAATCTCATACAGCGTCTATGATTCTACATATTGCACTCTTCCCCCAAACAAAACATTGAATACAATTCTTGGCAGATCTGCTAGCCAGAAAAGCATTTGGCTTCCACTATGACTGCTCTAACCTAAATGCTCATGTGCAATCTTCGTAATAGTAGTAATCTAAAACAAAACTGCTTCTAATCCAAAAATAAATGAAACACAAATCATCAAGAATGCATTTCTGCAGAAAGGTCAAGCCTTTCCCTGCACTATGACACATCCCCCTTATATATATATACTAATGCTCAAATCTCACTGACTTGCACAAAACAACAGCACACACTTTATAAAGTGTATTTTCTACTCCATTATTTTAGTCTACCTATCAGTGTGATCCCAGCAAGAGGTTCTCTTGTTTAATTCTTGGCTGGAGTGCCTTCTGTGTGGAGTCTGCATGTCCTCCCAGCGGTCGAGTGGCCTCCGAAAGACATGCGTGAATGAGTGTGCCTTCGCTGAAGGTTGGGCGTTGGGTTGGCAACTCGGCACCATAAAAATCTACTGCCAATCATTAGCGGACCAGAATTCCGCTGTGACGACCCCTAATCGGGAAAAGCCGAAAGACAAACAACATCAGTGTGATCCCAGTCTTTGGAGTTACACTACAGGCAATTAGAGGAAACAATACTAGTGCATACGATATCCACACAAATAAACCCAAACATATGATGTAAGGACAACAAACGTCTATGAGCTGTCTTATCAGGACTTAAGGGGGAACTGAGTACTTGACTGTTAACTTTTTTTTGAGGGGGGGGGGATCACTTGCTTTAAAAGCTCCCCAAACTGGATATCAGAACATGAAAACCCACATAATTATAAGAAATTGTATAAAAAATTAGTCATTGATGCCAAGATCTGAAGACCTGGATGTTACTCAGGAACAAGCAAAGCAATCACATTGACAGTCTGTCTAAAGCTGAAAACAAAAAAGAACCAATGAAAGACAAGTATTACTGTTTCTCACATCATATATAACTAAGACAGAGAATGATAGCTCCTAAACTTAAGACAGAGAGCAGAAAATGCATTATCAGAATTAGACATTTCAAGATTTTCTGTAATGCTGAAAATCATTCTAACATGTAAGATGGGTGTCAGAATCACTTCTTTCCAAGAGGCAAGACTCTCCTTACATGCATTGGTGATCAAAGGCAGTGGTGGTATAAGACATAAAAAAAACCTCTAACACAACAAAAAAGGCATACTGGAAGAATGGCAAAATGCAGTGCATCAAGTGAAAAAAATGGATTTAGCACTGGCAAAGGATTCTAAGTAGTTCACAAGCAGGTGCATCCTCTTCTGGAACAGCTCTTGCAAACATTGCTCTTAAAGTTCCTTTCATAAGGTGTTCAAAAACTGATGATGAGTTTACTTATGGGACATAAGAAAATTAAAGCTCAGTTTGTTATCAAAGTTACTGAGTTTGTCCAGCTTTAAACAAATGTCAAGAACTCATTAAAAAAACTCTCTCACTGCTTCTAAGTACAGTTGGAAGGAATTTCTCTCCGTTTAGTGGCATACACACATCTATACTGTACTTCTGAATGTAATTTTCTTTAGTTTGCTTTTGAAGATGGAAACTTTTTGTCTGGACTTCAGTTTGTTTTGGTAGACTGTCTAATTCACTAGCTTTTGGAACACTGCAGATTTGTGGACAATTAAATACATAAGCATCATCTATTACAAGATCAGGTCTCACTTAAATGTAGTTTGTTATACATACATACAGTATATTCTTTTTTGCATAGGCCTAGAAATGCAGCCATGTTAAAGCAGGCCTAGCTCTTCATTTTACATTACATGCACTTTCCATAAGTGCAGTTTCAATAGAAAGGAATATTTCAGTGAAGGATACAAATGAGCTCAGAGAAATAACCGTCAGTCTAAAATACTGACCAAGATAAACATAAAATGTACTAACAGAATGTGTAGTACATTGAGTATAAACCAATCTTGTTTAGATGGTACGAGGCCTAGTGAACAAAGGTTAAAGAGGAGTGGTTTGTTATGTATATTCAGGAGATTAAATACAGAGGTTTGGTACTGATAAGCAGGACGGTCAGTATAGTAAGTTTAATCCAGGTACAGAAATCAGGTCAAATGTCTGGAAGTCCACCAAATATAGAAAACAGTATTAATTCTGTCATTCAGGAGGAAAGAAACAATTCTGAGTACAGAAGCTATGGACAGTATAATTCAGTTTATTTCAGTTTATCAGCACTATTTGAGACAGTAAGACTTGACTTTTGACATCTCCCTCCACACTGTATGCTGCTGCTACTAGATAATAAACCACCATTATCAGACTTAAGTGAATACAGACTTTTATTCTGAAAGGTACAAGAAGATTTGGCACATAAAGGAGAGACTGGCACCTGCTCAGCACAGATGTGGGCAATTAAAAGATAAAGACATTCATTTCCAGTATCATACAGCTCTTTCAGTTCTTCAATACTTAAACAGATAAAATACATTTCTACAGAACCATCATAAATTCCTACAGAATGACAAATATTTTTTTTTATACTTACATTAGCATGCAGTCCCATCTGACGGACCAGAAGAGGAAGATTCTTATCTGACACAATTTTAGCAACACTTGTATCCACTAGTCCTTCTAGATCTAAAGTAAAGATGACAGAATTTTGTTTAACCACATTTTGAAACAAAAAAAAAAAACGTATGTACTGCTGATGAAGAAATGCACATTCATGAACACCGTGTCCTGAAACAGCAACAATGGATTAATGATCAGTTTGAAAAAAAATTAAGCAACTGAAAAATATAGAATATGGAAAACTAAAGTTACATACTTGCCATGAGGCTAGATCTTCATGATCTACACCCACCCTCTTCAGTGCCAGGACCGGTAGCTGTAGGCAGCAGTCATCTTGGAATCAAAGTTCTCTGAAGAACAAATGCCTCCCCTCATTCCTATAGCGCATCACACTTCTCAACATCAATTTGGCCTCTCCCAGACCCTCATTAAGCATTTTGGCTATGACATTACTACACAAGCCTCAGGTATAATTGGCCAGGTCTTTCCATATGGCCCTAAAAAGGAATGAGGGAGAAGGCTGGCTGGTATTTTGAGGTAGATGGATGGGAATCATGAGGATCTAACTTTCTGGTAGATACACACTGTTTATATCCTACATGGATTTAGTCTGTCCAGGGCAACATCAGAAAAGTGTTGTCAGCTACTGGTTTTAGGTGGACTCATGACAAAATATCTCAAAGGATACTGGCTGTGATGATCGACCTAGATTTCGAGATCACATCCATTTTACAGTGTCTTGCAAAAGTGTGCACCAAAGCCCAAGCTGCAGCTGCATAAATGCCATCAACAGATGAATTCGCAAAAGGAGCTAAGGAAGTGAATACTACCTTTGCAGAATGGGGCTTATTTTTCACTAATCGGAGATTTACTGCATTTTGTAGAGCAAAAAGTACAGCATTCTGATATCCACCTGGACAGAGTGAACACAAACACTTTTAGTCAATTTTGTGAGAGGTAAAGAAAGGAAAACGCTGATCATCCTGCAGATCATATTTGGCTTCTTTCTCTGGCTATATTTAGTTATCATGTGCATCTATATAAATGGTGAGCTATGAACATCAAAGACAATGCAGCCTGCATTCTCCTTTGTTTAAAACTGCAGGAAGAATATAGGTATGTTGATGGACTATGATAAGGTTAATTCTGAAGTAACGTTTTGGCATAAATGTCAGATTAGTATACAAACATACTCTGTCTTTACATAAACTGATAAGCAGGGAGTTTGACAACACAGTTTGTAGTTAAGATACCCTTCTGGCAAAAGTAAAAGCCAGTAAGGACATGGTCTTCCAAGCCAAGAATTTAAAGCTGCACTATCCAACAGTTTCAATGATGGCAGAATTAGTTCTTCTAGTACAAACCTCAAGGTTGCACAGAGGTGTGGGCCCTATGAGATGGGTTCTCAAGATGGTACCTCTTAAAAAAACTTTTCTCACACTAAAGGATGTTAGAGATGATGGCTTTGGTTCCTGATGAAATTTAGGGATGGCAGCCAAGCAGACCTCCATAGATGAATATCAACCATGTCAGCTAGGAACTAAAGGAACCATGGGCAGTGAGGCCAAAATAAGTATCAACTCCCTGCATAGAAAACTTTACACATTTACTTTAGCATGCCATTCTAGAAAAGCATTTTTTGGCTGCTGTAAGAATAAGGATCATAGTGGATGGGTATGCTGGGTACCTGGACAGTAATGGACTTCAGGAAACTATACAATCAATCTGAGGAACTGAAGGACTTGATGAGGTTTGCCAAATGGATGTGTCAACAGTTCTTTGTATATTTTAATAAAAATGGCTTTTTCATAAGGAATACCCACAGAAGCAGGAACAACACAATGTTAGAAATGGGTTATGAGAATGTCCTTGAGCTTGTGCAGTTTGACTTTCTGTAGAAATGTTATGATGAGGGAACTAGGAGGAATGTATATAGGAGACCCGAAGACCACTTTGGGGCTACAGCATCCCACAGAGTATATCCCAGAGGGGAAATTAGGGAAAAAAGTTGCTGTACCTGCCACTGGTAAGGGATGCAAACAAGTCACAGTTTGGCTCACCGTAACAGTGAAATAACACAATGACCATCCACTGACTTAAGTAACCACTCATAAAGCATCAGAAAGCACCAACTAAGTTTATCTGTAAGACAATTGGTCTGTCACAGGATGTATGTATACGAAAGCTATGGGCTGACATGGCCCATTCAAATAACTTCATAGCCTCCTGACATAAGGGGTACGAACAGTTTCCCTCCATTTTTTGTTTATATACTACACTATCACCATGTTGTCATAGCAGATGGCAATTGCACCTTTGAGGAGGATGTCCTGAAGAGCCAATAAAAAAATGAGGACTACCTCACCTCTAAAACACTTGTGCATATGCTTTGATCTTTTTCCATTCCCTTGGGACAACTGAGAGACCAAAAGGATTATCTATGAATTGATAATTACTGTCCCTACGCAAATGTGCAGGAAAGTACAGTTGTGTACACTTACCATAAATGTAGATGTTCGAGTGTATTCACTGTTGCAGTCATTACATTTGGGTAATCTGCTGGGAGGTTGCCCTCAGTCAGCCTGATTAACAAAGTCTTGGATCCTATGTCGGATGCTATCCCTTCTTCAATGATGTCAGGGGTATAAAACATGCAGCCGACGTCATTACCTCAGTTTTTCTTGCCCCAGATGTCAGGTGCCCCCCGAATGGGGAGCAAAATATAATTTCAATTACAGCAATATACCTCCAACCAAAAGCAAATACACCAAAAAGGCTTTTAAGCATAGTAACAGAAAGTAGAGGTATAGTCAGAGAAAAACAGGGGGCTGGAGGGAGGGTAAAGTACAGTTGTGTACACTTACCATAAATGTAGATGTTCGAGTCTATTCACTGTTGCAGTCATTACATTTGGGTAATCCTGCTGGCAGGTTGCCCTCAGTCAGCCTGAATTCCAAAGTCTTGGGTCCTGTGTCGGCTGCTGTCGCCCCTTCCCTGACGTCAGGTCATCAGGGGTATAAAACAAGCAGCCAACGCCATTTTCTTTAGTTTTTCTTGCCCCAAATGTCAGGTGGCCCCTAAAAGGGTAGCCAAAATTTATACGTATATATAAAATTACATGCAGCAATATAAACTTTACCTTCATCTACAAGCAAATACACCACATAGGTTGTATAATCAGAAAAGGAAAGATAGGTTCCATCAGAAGAAAAGAGGGATGGTGGGTGGGTAACCTGGACTGCAACAGTGAATACACTCGAACATCTACATTTATGGTAAGTGTACACAAGTGTACTATGTTCTTCGTATTTCACTGTTGCAGTCATTACATTTGGGTAGAGTCCCAAAGCTATGGTAGGGAGCCTGGTGCTAAACAGCATTAGGAGCGGCTATGAGGCCCTGCAGAACTGCAGTGGCAAAGCCTGCCCTGGATTTAGAGTACAGTGGCAGATGATAGTGCTTTGTAAAGGTGTGCACTGAACTCCAAGTAGCCGCCTCTAAAATGTCCTTGGTTGGTACTCCCCTGAGGAAGGCTGCTGAAGTGGCTGCAGCTCTGGTGGAATGTGGCCTAATGCCCTTAGGCATGGTTTGCCATGGTGTAAGTAGCAGAAACTAATACAATGGCCTATCCACTTTGAAATAGTTTGCTTTGAGATGGCCTTTCCTTGTGATCCTGCAGCATATGCCACTAGTAATTGCTCTGTCTTCCTGAAAACTTTGGTTTTGTCCAAGTAGAATCTAAGCTAAACGTATGTCAAAGAATGCAGAATTCTCTCCCCCTTGTTCTGTGGATTTGGATACAAAGTTGGCAGATGAATGGTTTGGTTAAGAGCCACACTGGACATCACTTTAGGCATAAATGTTGGGTTTGTCCTCAGGGAAACCCTGTCTGGATAAAAAATTATAAAAGGTTCCACAGCCATGAGTACCAGCAGCTCTGAAACTCGTCTTGTAGAAGTTATTGTTGGGAGCAGAGCTGTTTTCCAAGATAAAAATTTTTATATCAGCAGTAGCAGCTGGCTCAAAAGGAGGTCCCATGCAGGCATTGGTGATCTCCTTGAAGGCCTTACATTTTTGGCTCCTCTGAGGTACTGTTTTAATAAGGGATGAGAAAAGATTGGTGGCTCTGCATTGTAATGAGCCAAAATGGCAGAGGCATGAATTTTAATAGATGAGAAAGATAGGCCTTTGTGTCCAGCATCTGAGTTAAGTAGTGCAAAATCTGAGGAATATTTGGCACAGCTGTGTCTGTCCCTTGTACCTGGTTCCAAGCACAGAATCTCTTCCATTTTCCAGCATAGGATTTTCTAGTACTAGGCCTTCTGTCTTCCAAGATGACATCCATCAAAGCTTTACTGAGAGGTGTGTTTTGCATGACTACATTATCTGCCATGCTGCCAGGTTTAAAGTCCTGAGTTGGCTGTGCAGGATCGGATTGTTTTGCTGGGACAGTAGATGAGATACTTGAGGTAAGGTCCAAGCTGGGCATTGAGACAAGCTCCTTAGTATTGGGTACCAGTACTGGCGGGGCCAGTCTGAGGCAAACAGTATCATCTTTGGCTTCTCCTGTCTGACCTTTAGGAGTACCTTGGGGAGGAGAGGCAGAGGGGGAAAGGCATATACGGATAGGTTTTTCCAGCTGAAAGATAGGGCGTCCACTTTCCATGCTTGTTTGTGATAAATCCTTGTGCAGAATCTTTTTAGTTGGTAGTTGTGAGGGGAGGCAAATAGATCTATGTCCGGGAATCCCCATTTGCTTGTTATCATGCTGAAGACTTGTGGATCCAGCTGCCACTCGTGGGGATCCATGAGGTTTCTGCTTAGTTCATCTGCCAGAGTATTATTCGTTCTTGGCAGGAATTGTACTTGCAGATGTACTTGGTAAGCCAATGCTGTGTCCCACAAAGTCATGGCTAGTCTGCAAAGGGGGTAAGAATGTGTGCCCCCCTGCTTGTTTATATACCACACGACCGTGGTGTTGTCTGTCTTTATCAGTAGTTGTCCTGGATGAATTAGGTCCTTGAAGGCTGTCAAAGCATTTTGAACAGCTAGCATATCTTTTTGATTAATATGTAGATGCATTTGGTTTGAGGTCCATGTGCCCTGAATGCATCTTCCTGCCATGTGGGCCCCCCAGACATAATCTGATGCATCCGTTGTTAGTGTCTGCCTGGCTGGGGGTAATGTGAATGGCTGTCCCTTGTTTTGGTGACAAGCCTTTGCCCACCATCGAAACTCCTGTTGCAGGCAGGGAATGAGAGTAATCATAGTTTCCAGGCTGTGGCAATGTTGAGTCCAAACACTTTTTAGGTACCATTGAAGTTTCCTCAAATGCAGTCTTGCATATGGTATTAGTAGGATGCAGGATGCCATGAAGCCCAAAGCCTGCAGAATTTTTCTTGCAGATAACTGGGCCTTTGTTGCTAACATTCTGAAATAGGTAGTCAGTTGCCTTTATTTGTCTGGCGTGAGATAAGCCATCTGGGCAGTTGTATTTAAGCTTGCACCCAGGAATATTATCTCTTGAGAGGGTACTAGTTTTGATTTCTTTTCGTTGACTGTGTACCCTATGCATGTTAGAAGTCTTTTCACAAACGCCAGATGCTGTAGTAGAATGTCCTTGTTCTCTGCTTGAACTAGACAGTCGTCCAAGTAAGGATATATTTGTATTCCTCTGTCTGCAAAATGCAATTACTGGTGCCAGGCACTTTGCAAAGACCCTGGGCACAGTAGATAAGCCAAAGGGCAGTGCAGAGAATTGGTAATGCATTGATCCAGCCTTGAATCTGAGGGTATCTTCTGCAAATTGCTGGAACCTGTGTTCTGACAGACTGCCTTACATACTATCTGCAATTATACAGAGCTGAGTATATATTTTTTTGGTTATAGAGTTTGTTGCTTAGATCTGTGTTGAAACTGTTGTCTCACTGTTCTGAGACTGATCGGCAAATATACAGAGCTGAGAATATTTTTTTGGTTTTAAAGTTTGTACTGTTAGTTTTTGCTTAGATCTCTGTTGAAACTGTTTTGTCCCACCCACCCTCCCTATTTTTGGTTTGTAGTTTAAATTTGGTGGCTTTTGCAAGGGACACTCCCCCGTCCCATCTCGTTACCACATTCTACCTAATAAACTCTTTCTGCACTTGCTTTTAGTCCTTTTTAATTTAATTACATTTTTTAAACTGTGTTTGGTCTAATATTGCTGCATACTCCAGTGTGCTAGCTTGCACTGCATGTGAATTGTTTTTTACTACTGTTTTTGCTACTTTTCTGTAAAAAAACTGTAAGCCTGTTTCCTACCTTTCCTGTAACTAGTGTTCCAGATACAGATTTGCTGTATCCAGGACTGTATGTAAGCTTCTGAGTCCCCCAAGCCTTTCTGTGTTGGAGGGAAGCCTTCTAGCTTATCAGTGGGAGTGGTAAGCACTAGGTCACCTGTCTACCACATAAGTAGTGGTTCTGGCCCAGCATTTGTAGTTATTGGCCGTTTGGGCAATCTCTTCCATCTCTCTCAACTTTTTGATTTGAAAGCCTGTATTTGCACTTGTTTCTGTCCTGTAACTCATCCAGTGCAGATAAAGATTCTTAGTTTTAGCACTTAAATTTGCTTGTTCATACTCAGCACTTGTTCAGAACTTGTAAGCACTAAATAAGCTACTAATTACTATAGCACTCTATCTTCCTCAATACCTAGAGGAAAATAGTTTTTGTACTTACTTTTCTCACTTGCTTAGAGAAAAACAGCTCTTGTACTCACTTTCCTCACTTATCTAGAGGAAAAACCCTGCAACTCTCTTTTTGCGCGGTCTTGCGCACAGAGCAGTGTCGGGCAGCGCCGGTTAGCTGGGGTATACTATTCCCAGCCCAACAAAGTCTGCTCTGTAAATTTTCCCTTAGAACTAGGCAAGCCTCAACTCAAGTGCTTCAAATCAGTTGCTCTTATTGCAGCACTTGCAAAACAGAAATCAGCACTTGTCATAATCTCCTAGACAGCACTATTATTCTCCAAATTTCCTAGACAGCACTACTATAATATAGCATAAGACCCTCAATTGTCCGCAGGACTTAAGTTCAATTTACTCTTCAAAGCATGTCCAGAGGTCAGCTTCAGGTGTACTCTCCAGTTCATCTGGTGGAATTGGGCATCCTGAGGCAATGTCACAACTGCCTCATGTATACAGACAACCCTCTCCTCTTACCTCTAGACACAAACACTCGTGAGAGATGCAAATACACAGCCAGACTGGAGGCTAAGCGCTCTCAACCCATGACTGTAATAGACAGTTAAGAGGATAAGGGACACACTTGCATCACACCACCTGTCACACATGAATCTACAAAACAAGCACCGGCAAAACATACGCATAAATACACAAAAACATATTCGGAGGCACTAGGTACCAATCTGAAAAAGAAACAGTGCCCTCCAAAGCAGACAAGCAAGCAACCTGCACCCCCAAACACAAGCCAGAAAACACATAATTCACCTCAGCAGTGTGCCTCACAACAGTTCTTAAGGCAAAACACCATACCTAACACGCTAGTAATAGGAGACTCTATAGTAAGGCACACGGGGATGTTCCACTCACCAGGCTGAACAAGGAGAAGGTTACTGTCAGCTGCCTGTCGGGTGCTCGGATCCGCCACATAACACAGGCACTTGGGTCACTCCAGAACAAGTACAAGTATGACTCTGTTATTGTACATGTTGGTGTGAATGATCTAAGATGTACCTCCCTGGACTACATGAAGAGAGACAGTGAGGAGCTCTCTGATCATGTAGCCCAAGCTGGTATGACCCTGACCTTGAGTAGCATACTACCTTCACCTAGAATGATACCACAATACAAAGACAAAATGATCAATTTCAACAACTGGCTAAGCTTCTGGTGTCATTCTAAGGGGATCCAGTGTCTGTCTGCCTGGGATGACATGATAGACAAGCCTCGCTGTTTTGCCAGAGATAGGTTGCACCTGTCACCCCTAGGTTTTCAAATACTGGCCAAGGCTCTTGCCGTCCCCATAGTGCCTTTTTTAGGCAAGGCTCAAAGGACAAACCAACCACCATAACCAGCACAAGTAACCAAAAACTAAGGGTAATGCTACTCAACGCCAGAAGTCTCAACCTCAAAATGCACACACTCGAGGCTCTCCTCAGCATGGAGAAAATCGATGTTTGTGCAGTGATGGAAACCTGATTCAAGGCTCAAGAGAGCACCCCACCACTGCCAGGTTACAATTCATATCATACCTTCCGGTCTCAGTTACCGGATCGCAGTACAAAGGGAGGAGGTGTATCCATATTCATCAAGGATACCCATATCTCCAGGTTAGTAGCGCAGCATGATGCCCCAAAGATCATCCATGCGAAACTATCAGCAGGCAAAACCACATTTCAAGTCGTAGCCGGTTATAGATCATCCACCATGTCCCAAGATGCTCACTCTGCATTCCTTGAGACATTGGAAAATATAAAGGTCGTACCCAACACCATAATCTTGGGTGATTTCAACTACCCTGGTATAGACTGGGCAAACTACCAATGTTCCAACTCCTATGCTCAGCGATTCATAGAATTTATAAATTCAAATGCCCTTGAACAACTAGTATGTTCCCCCACTAGAGGGGGCAACATATTGGATTTAATCTTCACAAATATGGGCGCCCATTGTACCACACCCGTTATCACTCCCTCCTCGGTCAGATCCGACCATAAACTGATAACCCTGGACATCCTCACCCCTCCACCTCCCCCAGTCAAAGAAACCATTGTAAAAAACCTTTCCAAAGCAAACTTCAAACTACTTGCATCCAAAGTGGAAAGCTTCACTATTCCCTTGCAGAAGGATAATGATATCCAGGATACGGAATCCTACACCAAGGCACTCTATATGCATCTTCAGGATTGCATGGACCGTGCTATCCCAAATAAAACAAAGACTCCTTCCTCAAACAAGAAGAAACCAGTCTGGTGGACCCTGGCCATAAGCAAACTTTACAATAAAAGGAGGAGACTTATACAAAAAAAGGCCAAATCTCAAGTAGAAAAATCATCCCTGATCAGCATTAGTAAGAAATTGAGGGCCCTCATCAAGTCAACTAAAGCTAATTTTGAAAAGAAAGTTGCCAAGGATAACCATAAGGCCTTCTATGGCTACATCAAAAACCTAAATGACAACGCTCAGGTCTGTTCTGAGCTAGTACAAAATGGAACAAAATACACTGACACTTCTGACATTGCCAACATCTTGGCTGGCAAGTTCAGTGCAAATGTCTCCCTCACCACCTACAGGGCCTATTACTATTCCAGAGGATTGTGTAAGTCCAATTATTACTGATATGTTGGTTAACAAGGCTCTATCTAAAGCTAAAAACACCACCTCCATGGGACCAGATGGTGTCCCAGGCTGTGTTATACGCGAGCTCCAAAAGGAATTAACCCCGCATCTTAATACCCTGTTCAGTCTAAGCCTCTCCACAGGATATGTGCCCATAGAATGGCGCACGGCAACGGTGGTCCCGCTACACAAGGGTGGGGCCACAACTGACCCTGGGAACTACCGACCAATAAGCCTGACCAGTCTGATCTATAAGGCTATGGAGCGAATCATTATGGAACTCATAAATGGAGAGATTGGGAACCTCCAGTCGCTGGACCCCACACAGTTCGGCTTCGTCAGATCATGCCTCCTGAACCTGGTGGATTTCTCTGAGACAGTTACTCAGGCTATAGATAAGGGAAAGGAGGTACACACGGCTTACCTTGACCTTGCTACAGCATTTGACCCCATTCCCCATTCAGGTATTATTGATAAGCTCACCAGCCTAGGCATAAAACCCTTACGTCACAAGATGGATCGCAAACTGGCTCTCAGACAGATCCCATAAAGTCCGAATCCAGACCAGTAACGAGTGGTGTGCCTCAGGTCTCTGTCCTGGGCACATACTTCTCAGAAGTGCAGGCAAGCACAGAAGGGCTGTGGCTGACTAAGTTTGCGGATGACTGCAAACTGGGTGCTATAACAGAGTCTCCAGCCGACATGGAGATCCTCTAGAAGGGCCTAAATGAGACTGATGCATGGTGTCAATGCCATGGTCTCAAGCTAAATGCAAAAAAATGCATAGTAATCCCCTTTGGAAAAAACAGAGTATCCGCAAATTACAACATAGGAGGTAATCCCCTGAAATCTGAAGAAGAAATAAGGGATCTAGGGACCCAAGTAGATAGTCAGCTTTTCTTTGATAACCATGTTGCCAAAGTGGTTAGAAAATCCTTCTATGTGACCCATCTGATCACGAAAGGGTTCGCATCAAGATCTAAGGATATAATGGTGCCCCTCTACTCTTCCCTCATCAGACCCATTATTGAGTACAATGCACCAATTGGACCACAGAGGTACCTAACCAAGAGGATTACTGGCCTCAAACAGTTGCCCTATGCAGCACGATTGAAAAAGCTGAGACTGTTCTTTGTTGTATACCGCTTTCTCAGAGGCGATCTCTGTCTAACGTACAGAGCCATGTTCAACCCAGAATTGTTGAACATGCTCTATCTTAGCAAAACCAAATCTACTCGAGCTACACGCTCTAGGGATATAAACCTCAACACAACAATGAATAGAACATGCTGGAGGGATAGATTCCCTTCGCAGAGACTTCCCTTACTATGGAATAGGGTCCCGATCTACATAAGACAGAGCCCCTCACTATCACTCTTCAAGAGGAACCTTGTTGAGTGGATGGGTAACAGAAAGTTCACACCGGGGATCACCCCAACAGCACTACTAGATAGGGGCCAAGGGTACTAGCTGCTAGTACAAGGGTCTAGGGAACTACTAAAGGGGCGGTGAATTCCGCACAACGTGGCTGGGCTAATATATGCCTTCGGGCAGATAGCCCAGTACCAACCTATGAACCTATATTTGTCTGATTGGGACATGCAGGTATGCCTCTTTTAGGTCTAAAGTCACAAGCCAAGCGTTCTTGCCCAGCATGGGCAGAAGCTGTTGCAAAGTCAACATTTTGAATTCTGGTATATCCGGGAATGTGTTCAGAATACATAGGTCCAGTATTGGCCTTGTCCTTTCTGGGTACCAAGAACAGTCGAGTAAAATCCTTGTCCCCGCTCTTGCTCTGGCACTTGTTGAATGGCCCCCATTGTCCATGAGGGATGAGACTTGTTTTTGTGTCTCTGCCCATTGATTTTTTGGCAGATCTGGCCAGCTGTTTGCCTTTGGCAGGGGATGGAAATGGAACTTGTAGCCTTGTGACACAATATTTAGAACCCATTTGTCCTGGGTTATAATGTGCCAATTTTGAAAAAAAAGTGCTAATTTTCCCCCTAAGGGTGCTGCCAGGAAATAAGTGCTTGGTGCAGGCAGGGGGAAGTCATTGGGACTGTTTCCTGTAAGGTTGTGATTTGTCTTCTCCACTTTTGGAGGTAGAAGCACCCCATTGCTTTGAACTGTATGAACCTTGTGCCTGGGATCTTCCTCTAGGGCATCTGGATCTGCCCCTTTGAGGTCTGTATCACACAGGAAAGGACCATTTCTTTGTAGGCCAGTGTCTGCTAAACCTAGATGGCTGTACTTGTAAAAAATCTTTGACGGTTTGCATAGATTTAGCTTTGTCTCCATTTTCTTTAAGACCAAACAAAGTATCATGCTGTAAAGGTGCATCTAATAATTTAATTTTGACATGATCAGGGAGATTTTGTTCCTTTAACCAAGCATGCCTACTAATTACAGAACCCGTAACTGCGACCCTGCAGGAGGCCTCTAGAGAATCAAACCCACATTGCAAAGTATGTTTTCCAACTTGTTCAGCTGCATGCAATACATCCTGCATTTCCTTGTTTTCTGCACATTCAGAATTTAATAACATTTTCTGTTTAAGCAATGCCATGACATGTTGCTGATATTTAAGCATATGAAATTGACAGTTTAAGGCCCTTATAGCCAAGGTAGCAGATGTGTAAACCTTTTTTCCCCATCTATCCAGTGCCCTTGAATCTCTGTCAGAGGGGGTAGGGTTTTTTGCAGCAGAAGCCTTAACCCCTTTAGGACCCTGTGAAATAGTTTCTGGGTCTGCAGCAGGGCTTTTGAAAAGGAATTTATGAGAGTCAGGAACCCTGTAATATCTCTCAGGCTTAACAGGAGCGGGAGGTAAGGAGTCAGGGGTCAGACTTGACTCTTAAAACACATCATCTACAATGTCTAACACAGGTGGAATGGCTAAAGGCCTGTGTTGGGGTAGTAAAAAAAAGTCCCCGAGCCTCTTTTTAGATTCTGAAAAATCTTGGCTCTCCCAGTGGAAATGCTCCTTTCATGGTATGCAAGGTTCCTCCAAAAGAATAGTCCTCTGGAGGAGAAGCTGACGGAATAGATTCTTCAGCATCAGAATCCTCATGGGGGAATAGAATATTCCTGGTCAGAAGAGGAATCAGAATAAATAGAAACCTGATCTGAAGATTCATAGTCTGTCTCTTGCCTAGACCTCTTATCAGGAGGGGGATGGGAACCCCTGATCAAGGTAATCAAGTCTTCGGCCATTTTGAGCATCTGTTTTTGGGCATGGAGGCCTGTCCACATGGCTCTTGAGTTTGTTTCTTTGTCTTTGCAGGTGCTTTAGTCTTTGCCTTTGAAGCTGAAGTTGGTTTAATGTATAGATGTTTAGGTCTGAATACACCCTCAGAAGCCAGTGCCAGCTCAGCGGCTCTGGACCCATCTGAAGGAAAAGTGTCTGAGGCTCCAATACCATGAGTTTCCAGTGGCATAGCCAACTCCACATGGGAGTCGGTAGAGGCCTGCGACTCTGAAGTAGCGGGCGTCAGGGGCTGCAAAAGCACCTCAATGAGAACAGGTGAACCGGTGACTGGCTTAGGAGAAGCTTCATCATTGGTTTTGGGTCTCGGTTGTCTTTTTCTTTTTCTTTGCGTTTTTTGTGAACTCCGGTAGTCGGATGGATATCCAACAACATTTCAGGATAATTAAACCTACATCCAAAATAGTTTAATGCAAAATCATACTGACGCTTAATAGTTCACTGGTTAAATCTAGCACAAAAGCGACAACATGAAACGTTATGGTCAGGGCCTAGGCAAGGAATACAGTAAGAATGAAAATCCTTATGAGGTATTTGCTTTCCACAAGAAATACAATTAACTTTTTCTGACATCTGTCTGGAGCAAGAAAAAATTTTCCCCAATGGGGTACTTAGCTTTAATGAAGACTTTGGATCTGAAATTCGAACAAGAAAATCTCAGGAGTCGGCCGACCGGCATTTGCGAACTGCTTTTGCTTTGGGCACCGCGTAGCAAGAAAGACTAAAGAAAATGGCGTCAGCTGCTTCTTTTATACCCCTGATGACCTGACGTCAGGGAAGGGGTAACAGCAGCCGACGCAGGACCCAAGACTTTGGAATTCAGGCCGATTGAGGGCAACTTGCCAGCAGGATTACCCAAATGTAATGACTGCAACAGTGAAACACGAAGAACATCCAGGACTGCAACAGTGAATACACTCGAACATCTACATTTATGGTAAGTGTACACAACTGTACTATGTTCTTCGTGCTTCACTGTTGCAGTTATTACATTTGGGTAGATTCCCAAAGCCATGGTTGGGAGGATGGATTTATACAGCATTAGGGCCAGCTATAAGGCCCTGCAACACAGCAGTGGCAAAGCCAGCTCTAGATTTAGAGAAAATTGGTAGATGATAATGCTTGGTAAAAGTATGAACTGAACTCCAGGTAGCAGCTTCTAGAATATCCCTGGTAGGAACACCTCTGAGAAAGGCTGCAGAAGTAGGTGCAGCCCTGGTGGAATGAGATCTGATCCTTGTTCAGATTTTCTTTGAGTTGTAGTTCTGTCCAAGAAGAATCTCAGTTGTCTGTGCACATCCAATGAATACAGAATCCGTTCCCCTTTGTTCTGTGGATTGGGAAAGAAAGTTAGCAAATGAATGGACTGATTAAGAGTCACACTGGATACCACCTTAGGCATGAAGGATGGGTTGGGTCCTGAGTGACACCCTGGGCGCATGAAAGAGGATGAAAGGCTCCACTGCCATAAGGGCCTGTAACTCAGATATCCTTCTAGCTGAAGTGATTGCTAGAAGGAAGGCTGTTTTCCAAGAAAGAAATTTTAAGTCTGCAGTAGCAGCTGGCTCGAAAGGAGACAAAGTGAGTTTCTCCAATACAAAGTTAAGGTCCCAGGCAGGGGTTGGAGCTCTCCTGGGTGGTCTTAGGTTATTGGCCCCTCTGAGGTACTGCTTGAGCAAAGGATGAGAGAAGAGGGGAGGTTCTGTGTTATAATGAGCTGAAATGGCTGAGGTGTGGATTTTAATGGAGGAAAAAGACAGGCCATTGTGAAGCATCTCAGTTAAATATTGTAAAATCTGAGGTAAATTGGGCGCTGCTGTGTTCATTCCTTGAGACTGATTCCAAGCACAGAATCTTTTCCATTTGTCAGCATAAGATTTTCTAGTACTAAGTCTTCTCGCCTCCAAGACGACATCCATCACAGGTTTGCTGAGGGATGCTAAGGGTGAATTTAATTGATCAGCCAAGCTGCAAGGTTCAATGTAGGGAGCTGAGGGTGCAGAATCTGGTTCTTCTGCTGAGACAGTAAGGAAGGTGTCTGAGGCAGGTGCCATGGAGATATTTGTGACACTCTGCGCAGGAGCGGGTACTAGTGTTGGCGTGGCCAGTCTGGAGCAATCAAAATCATTCTTGGTTTGTCCTGTTTGACTTTTAACAGAACTTTGCAGAGTAGAGGCAGAGGGGGAAAGGCTTAGACTGATAGGTTTTTAAAGCTGAAGGACAGAGCATCCACTTTCCAGGCTTTTTTGTGGGGAGTCCTTGTGCAAAATTTGTCCAACTGGTAGTTCTGGGGGGAGGCAAATAGATCTATGTCTGGGCTCCCCCATTTGCTTGTCAACATGTTGAAAATGATTTCTGCTTAGTCCATCTGCCTGTGTATTTAATTTTCCTGGCAGGAATTGAGCTTGTAGGTGCACTTGGTAGCTTAAGGCCATGTTGCACAATGCCATGGCTAGTCTGCAGAGGGGGTAGGAATGTGTATCCCCCTGCTTGTTTATGTACCACATAAAAGGTAGTGTTGTCCGTCTTTACCAATAGTTGTACTGGAAGAATGTAGTCCTTGAAGGCTGTCAGAGCATTCTGTACAGCTAACATTTCTTTTTGATTGATATGTAGGTGGCATTTGATTTGGGTTCCATTTGCCCTGAATGCACTTCCCTGCCAGGTAAGCCCCCCATGCATAATCTGATATGTCTGTAGTTAGGGTTTGGGCGGCAGGGGGTAGTGCGAATGGCAGTCCCTTGTTTTGGTGGCAGGCCTCTGCCCACCATAGGGACTCCAGGCGTAGGCAAGGTATGATAGGAATCATTGTTTCCAGGCTGTGACAATGTTGACTCGATAGACTTTTTAAGTACCACTGAAGTTTCCTCGTATGCAGTCTTGCATATGGAATTAGAAGAATGCAGGAGGCCATGAACCTCATGGCTTGCAGTATTTGTCTTGCAGATAGCAGGGTTTTTGTGGCCACTTGTTTGAAGTAAGTTACCAAATGAATTTGCTTTTCTGGCGTGAGGAAAGCCATCTGGGCAGTTGTATTCAAGCTTGCACCCAGGAATGTAATCTGTTGAGAGGGTACCAGTTGTGATTTCTTTTCATTTATGGTGTACCCTAGACAAGTTAGAACTCTTTTTACAAACACCAGATGATTTAGGAGTATGACCTGGTTTTATGCCTGAATTAGACAATTGTCCAGGTATGGATATATTTCAATATTTCTTAGCCTGCAAAATGCAATTACTGGAGCCAGGTACTTTGTGAATACCCTGGGTGCAGTAGAAAAGCCAAAGGGCAGTGCAGAGAACTGATAATGCAAACAGCCTGCTTTGAAGGGTAGTTATTTTCTGCAAGATTCCCTGATTGGGACTTGCAGGTAAGCTTTGTTTAAATCTAGAGTTGCCAACCAGGCATCTTTGCTTAGCATAGGAAGTAAATGGTGAAGAGTTGCATCTTGAATTTTGGAATGTCCAGAAAGGTGTTTAGAGATGACAGTTCCACAATTGGATGCCATGATTTGTCTTTTCTAGGCAACAGGAAATGCCTGGAATAGAAACCTTGTCCCTTTTCCTCTTCTGGTACCAGTTGAATAGCCCCCCATGTTTAAGAGGGAAAGTACTTGTTTCTGAGCCTCTGCCCACTGATTTGGGGGCAGGTCTAGCCACCCGTTTGGTGTTGGCAACATGTGGAAATGAAATCTGTATCCATGGGACACTATTTAAAACCCATTTGTCCTGGATTATGAGTTCCCAGTTTCTTGCATGAAAAGCAATCTCCCCCCCCAAAGGAGCGGATAAAAGGTAAGTGCTTGGTAATTTTAAAGGAAAGTCATTGAGGCTGTTTACCATGGGGGGGTCGTCTTGTTATTTCCAGATTTGGAAGTGGAGCCCCCCATTGCTTAGGTCTGAGCGCCCCCTGAGACTGAAACCTGGTGCTTTTGATGTGTCTGGATTTGGCTTGAGAGGATCTGGAAGGAGCTGGAAAGGACCAATTCTTGGTAGGCCAGTGCCTACTAAATCTTGGAGGTTGCACTTGTAAGAAATCTTTTACAGTTTGCATAGATTTAGCTTTATCTTACATCTTTTTTAAAACTTCTTCAGCCTTATTGCCAAACAGGCGGTCCTGATTTAAAGGAGCATCCAACAATTTTGCTTTAACATGATGAGGCAGAGATTGCTCCTAAAGCCAAGCATGCCTTCTAAGCACAGACCCAGTAACAGCAGCCCTGCAAGAGGCCCCTAAAGAATCAAAACCACATTGCAAAGTATATTTTCCAACTTGTTCAGCAGAATGCAATAAATCCTGCAAATCTTTATTTTCCACACAGTCAGAAATCAACATCATTTTCTGTTTAAGAAGTCCAATAATACGCTGTTGATATTTTAACATATGAAATTGGCAGTTTAAAGCCCTGATAGCCAAGGTTGCAGAAGTATAAACCTTTTTACCCCATCCATCCAGCGGCCTGGAGTCTCTATCAGAAGGGGTAGGATTTTTAGTAGCGGCCTTAATGTTCTTAGGCCCTTGAGAAATGGTTTCAGGATCTGCCACAGGATTTTTGAAAAGGAACTTGTGGGACTCAGGAACCCTGTAGTATCTGTCTGGTTTGCAAGGAGCTGGAGGCAGGGAATCAGGGGCCATACTGGATTCCGAAAACACATCAACAATGTCTAGTACAGGAGGTATAGCTAAAGGCCTATGCTGAGGTAAAAGAAGAAAATCCCTAAGCCTCTTTTTTGAATCACAGAAATCCTGACTTTCACAGGGGAAATGCTTCCGTAAGGTATGTAAAGTTTCACCAAAAGAGAAATCCTCAGGGGGGGGAAGCAGAGGGAATGGAATCCTCTGCATCAGAATCCTCATAAGTAGGTATGGACAAATCCAGGTCATTAGAAGAGTCAGAAGAAACTGATCAGAAGATTCATAGTCAAGCTCAGGCCTAGGCCTCTTAGAAGGGGGGGGGGGGGTTGACTACCCCTGATTAGAGTAATTAGATCTTCAGCCACTTTGATCATTTGTTTTTTAGGCATAGGGGCCTGAACATGTGGCCTGGGCATCATTTTTTTCCGACATAGATAGAGATTTAAGCCTTACTATTGAAGGTGGAGTTGGTTTGATATGCAAGTCTGTAGGCCTGAATACACCCTCAGAAACCGGTGCCTGCACAGCGGCTCCGGACCCATCCAAGGTAGAGACACCCGCGGGGTCCATAGTTGAAGTATATCGCGGCATACCGGGCTCAGAATGGGTCTCAGTAGAGGCCTGCGAGTCAGAAGTAGCAGGTATCAGGGGCTGCGAAAGTGCCTCTCTGAGTACCGGCGAACTGGCGACTGGCTTAGAGAAGTGTCGTCGGCAGTTGTGGACCTCAACGGCCTGTCTCTGTCTTTACCTTTGCATTTTTTTCAAAATTCCGGTAGTCGGATGGCTAACCGACGTCATTTCAGGGTAATTAAACAGAGAACCGAAATATTTAGAGGCAAAAATGTACCGTCGACGGATAGTGCACCGATTAAATAAAGCACAAAACTGACAGCAAGGTACGTCGTGATCAGGGCCTAGGCAAGGAATGCAATACAGATAAAAATCTTTATGAGGTATTTGCTTTCCACAAGTAATGCAATTATTAACTTTTACTGACATCGGTAAGGAGCAAGAAAAAGTTTCCTCAAATGGGTACTTAGCTTTACGTTGAAGACTTCGGTTCTGAAACTCGAAAACAAAAGTTTCAGGAGTTGGCCGACCGGCACTTGCGAACTGCTTCTGCTTCGGGCACCGCACGGCAAGAAAGACTGAGGTAATGACATCAGCTGTATGTTTTATACCCCTGACGACCCGACGTCATGGAAGAAGGGACAGCAACCGATGCAGGACCCAAGACTTTGTTAATCAGGCTGACTGAGGGCAACCTGCAAGCAGATTACCCAAATGTAATGACTGCAACAGTGAAACACGAAGAACATCTTCCTGGGCACTCTAGGTATTTTGATGTAAAGATAGGCATTCTCCAAGTCCAAGCAGCATATCCAGTTGCATCCCTACAGACACAGAAGGAAATACTGCACAGTAGTCATCCGGATTTTAGATTCTGGTGCAAACTGGTTTATGCCTCTTAAATGGAAGATGGGCTTAATATCGTTAATCTTTTTTGGCATAAAAAGAATTTGGAATAAACCCTAGGCCAGTTTGGCTTTCTGCAGAAATTTTATGATAAAAGGGGACTAAGGGGAATGTATATAGGAGACCCGAAGGCCACTGAGGGGCTAACAGCATCCCACAGAGTATCCCTGATGGGAAATTGAGGAAAAAAAGTTGCTGTATCTGCCACTGGTCAGGGATGCAAACAAATCACACCTTGGTTCACACCCAAACAGTGAAATAACAAGATGAACATCCACTGACTTGAGTGACCATTCATAAAGCATTTAAAAGCACCAACTAAGCTTATCTGTAATACAGCTGGTCTGTCACAAGGGACATATCTATTAGAATGCTATGAGCTGACATGTCCAATTCCCATAACCTTATGGTCTCCTGACATGGTTGTACAAACAGTTTTCTCCATTTTTTGTTTATATACCACACCATCACATATCAGACCAGATGGCAACTGCATCTCTGAAGAGGAGGTCCTGAAGAGTCTATAACAGGAGGAGGATTACCCTCACCTCTAAAACACTTGTGCATGTGCTTTGTTTTTTTTCCATTCCCTTGGGGCAGTTATGAGACCAAAAGGTTTATCTATGAACTGATAATTACTAGCCCTACACAGACATGCAAGAACTTCCTGGGCACTCTGGTTATTTTGATGTAAAGACAGGTATTCTGTAAGTCTAAGCAGCACATCCAGTTGCATCCCTACAGACATCAAAGTATCAGCTGCACAGTAGGCATCTGAAAATTAGGTTTTGGTGCAAACTGGTTTACATCTCTTAAATGGAAGATAGGGTTAATGTCTTTCATCTTTTTGGTATAAAAAGAATTTGGAATAAACTCTAGGCCATTTCTAGTGGAGTGGGACCTTGCATATGGTTCCTTTTTGTAATAAGCGACCTTGACTTTGAATGTCAACCTCTGAAGGGCTGGGATATCAGGATGGGAAAGGAAAACATGGTAAAGTAAAAGGAATTGTGTAGCCACTGGATATGATCCCCTTATCCAGCTGTCCTGTATAATGGACTGCCACACCTGGAGATGGAGGGAAATCTGACCTCCAACTGCTTTCAGAAGGAGAAAGTCAGGCAATTCCTCAAGGATTCTCTGGCTGAATTCTGGGGGGCTGCTACAGCACCCCTGATTCTGGGGAAAACACCTCTACCTCTGTGTTTCTGTGAATTTCTGGCTGACCAATGCTCAAATGGTTGCTGCTGGGTTTTACTTGAGCCATAAATTAAAGTTATGTACTCATCATAACTATGCATCTGTGTCATCCATTTCCGTTCTTCAACTGATGAGTCTTGGAACAGTCCACAGATCTGGCTTGGATGCATTTACTAGACCTTCAGATTCAACTCTTGAAACCCTCCCTTTCCCCATAATGCTCCAGTTACTCTGCAATACCTCAGATCGAGTTTGCTGCCCCAAAACCAAAAGAAAGAACTAACCTCAGGCCAAGAAAGAAAGAAGGCTGGTAGAAAGGACTGGGGCTCAAACATGGAACAGGGTTTCCACAACAACCATAAAGTCCCTCCAAGAAAAAAGGGATGGAGGTTGAGAAGTTGAGGAAGAATGAAAACGGACAACACAGATGCACTTAAATATCAAATGCTGTAATTTTTATTTGTTCCTCAACTGATGACACAGAGTCCCCAACTAAGCTGATCTTGGGTGGCCCTCATGGAAGTATATTACAGAGTACTGCAGGGCCAAAGGGAGCCCTGTTTCCGGAAGTCAAATCCAATTTGTAATGAGCAATAAATGTATACACATTGAACCAAGTTGGTGCTGCACAAATATCAACTGAAGTCCTACACCAGAAAGTGGTTAAAGTCATCATGGACCTGTGAAATGTGCTTTAGGAGGTCTGGTTAAGGACAAACTTTGTTGACTTTAAATGAAGAATATGCAGTCTGTCAACCATCTGGCTAAGGTAACTTCGAAACTGGTCTACCCAATTTGTTAGGGGAGAATGAGAAACAATTGGTCTGTTTTTCTGTCTATGTACATTTAAGAAGTGAAGCATGTATTCACCTTTATTAGGAAAGCTAGGAAAAAAAACAGGCAAATTAATGACTTGGCTAATACTCACCTCCGAGGCTACTTTGTCCAAGAAGAATGGATTGTTTGGGCAAGAAGGATGGATTGGTCCGTAAGGTGTATCTATCTTTGTGGAAAATCAAATATATGGATTTGAAAGAGATAGCCTGGAGCTCAAATACTCATTTCACAGAAGTAACAGCCACTAGAAAAGCAGTTTTCCAAATTAAAATGTTTAGGTCAGATCTAGCTGATGACTCAAAAGGACTCAGAGTCAAACCTCACAGTACAATCATTAAATCCCAGGGTGGCGTAGGGTCCTCTTCACTAGGGGCCTAAGCAAAAAGTTACACTTAAGGAAAGCTTTGCACAATTTTGATTAAGCTAGACAGGACACATTTTCACGTGAATGAAAATTAGATAATGCTGCCAACTGCACTTTGATAGCAGAGAAACTAGCCCCTTCTTGAAAAACAGATGCTGAAAACTACAGGACAGCAGGAATAGGGGAACGTAAATGGGTCTAATTTCCTCTGGAGGGCCAAAAGAGAGACTCTCTTCCATTTACTCTTGTAGATCTTACTGGTAGAGGCCTCCTGTGATGATAGTAATATCCATCAGACTGGTGAGGAAAGCCTGGGCTGTCTGACCATCAGTGTAGTTGGAGAAACCATGCAGTCAACTTGAGGCCTTTAATGCCCAAGTGATTCATCCCCATGGGATGAGAGAGTAGGTCTGGACTAGTGTCTAGTATCCAGGCTGGATAGCAAAGGTGAGACCAAAGGAAAGGGAACCACACTTGACGAGGCCAAAAGGGGGCAATGAGGATAAACGTGTTCTCCAACCAAAGTGTCTTCTGTAAGAATTTGGTAATTAGAGGTATACGTGTAAAGGAGAACAGAAGGCCAAATGTGGACTACATCATCTCTCAGTGATTCCTCTGGAGGGAGGATCAGGGCCAAGAACCTGCTGCTGCACCTTTTGTTGTAGGGAGAGACAAACAGACTGCAGCAAGGTTGACCCCATCAATGGAAAATCCTCTCTGACAATGATTGAGAGACCACCCGTGAGGCATCAGAATGGACCTGCTGAGTTGTGTCTGCAAGCACGCTGAACTTCCCTGGGATGTGCATTGCCACAAGAAAGAAACTGGATGAGATCCCACTCCTGCCACACTCTTCTTGCCTCTTGACAAAGGGGATATGATCTGGTTTCCTCCTGTTTGTTGATATATGAAACCACAGACATGTTGTTGGTTTGAATCACAACTGTCCCAAGAGGAAGAGTGTCCTAAAAAGCCTGTAATGGTAGGGGGACCGCTCTCATATCCAGGACATTGATGTATGAACTGATCTCTTCTGGAGGCCATGTACCTTGGACCAGTCTTCCCAAGAAATGTCCTCCCACCCAATTTGGGAGGCATCCGTGGTTACCATGGCTATTGGAAGCAGAAAGACAAGAGGGTTGCTTTGAGAAACTTTAACCGACTGAATCCACCAACAGAGGTGGTCTTTGCATACTTGTGTGAATTTGACTGGTGATGACAAGGGTTGGCAAAGAATTGACCATTCAACAGCTTCGGGCCACTGAATAATATGCATATAAAAGCAAGCCATATGAACCAAGGTTATGGCTACTGCCATCAACCCTAAAATCTGAACAATCAACCTGCTAGAGAAAAAGGGTGTGAGATAAAAAGAAGTTGCGTACCTATCATAACATTCCATATTAGTTGTCTTCATCTCGCCTTCTTTCTTGCTGGTTGAGATCGGAGCCGATCCTCGGCTCCGACTCGGCCATCTTCTATAGCTCGAGGGCTGTTTACTGGCTTGAGGCTACCCCTTATCCCAAGATGCCTAGCGCTAGCTACCCAGATCTCGTTTGTAATAGCTAACCCCAGACATAGCCAGAGAATCAACCTGTCCAAACAGGTTCAGCATACCTGTTATACTCTCTAAGTCAGTAGAGGAAACAAACCAGAGAACACTCAGCTAGTGAAACCAGAACTCCTCTCGATCCAATAGGACAGGGGGACGGAGGGTGGGACGCAAGAAAGAAGGCGAGATGAAGACAACTAACATGGAACATTATGGTAGGTACACAACTTCTTTATGTTAAGTTGTTTATCTCGCCTTCGTTCTTGCTGGTTGGGACAGCGTCCCTAGCACCTACAATCCTGGGCGGCTCATTGGAACAGACTCTTCAGAACAGTGGAACCAAAGTCAGCTCTGCTCCTGGAGACCATATCTAGCGTGTAATGAGAAATAAAGGTATGAGGATTTGCCCACGTAGCAGCTACACAGATAGAATCCATGGGCAACCTAGATTGGAAGGCTACAGATGTGGCCAAAGCCCTAGTAGAATGACCTTTCAGTTTGATAGACAACTCTTTGTTTCTCAATTGATAAATGAAAGTAATAATGTGAGACAACCACCTGGATAAGGTCACTTTGAAAACTGGAAGACCTTGTTTGCCCGGAGCATAAGAAAGGAATAGTTGGTCTGACTTCCTTATGTCCTTCGTCCTATGCAGGTAAAAATGCAGTTGTTTATGAACATCTAATTGATGTAATTTGTATTATGCCTTGTTGGTGTGGTTGGGAAAAAACATAGGTAGGTCTATAGATTGGTTTAAATTATTTTCTGAGCAGACTTTCGGAAGGAAAGAGGGATTAGTCCTCAGAGCAACCCTGTCCTTATGAAAAACTAAGTCTGGAGGACGGACACATAGTGCCTGAAGTTCAGAGACACGCCTGGCTGAAGTAATAACTACCAGAAAGAGAGTTTTCCAAGATAGAAACTTAATGGAGCAGGACGCTGCAGGTTCAAAAGGGGGGCACAATTAAGGAGGTTAGTACCAAATTTAGGTCCCAAGGAAGAGGGGGATCTCTCACTGGGGGTCTAAGGAGAGTAGCCCCTCTTAGGAAAGCTTTACATAGCTTATGGGACATGATGTTTGCATTAGAGAAACCAACATGAAAGTTTGAAATGGCCGCTAATTGAACCCTGATTGTAGCAGAAGCGGACCCAGAATGAAAAAGTTCTGCTAGGAACTCCAAGATTTCGTGGACTAGGGCTGAAAGGGGATCTATGTTCCTAGCCTCTGCCCAACAAGAAAAAAGTTTCCATTTGCTAGCATAAGTCCTTCTAGTGGTGGACTTGTGCAAGGAGACAATAATTTCACGTATGGCCGGTGAAATGCTGGGAAGCCTGGCTAAGGTTGGAAGTGGAGCATCCAAGCTGTGAGCTGGAGTATTTGGAGGAATTGATGCAGCCCACCTGATTGATGAATCAGCAGGTCTGGAATCGGATCCAGAGTCCAGGGCTGATCGAGAAGTAATGGTGGAGGAACGGAAACCATATCTGTCGAGGCCAGTAGAGGGCAATGAGGATCATTTTGCAACCCAATGATATTGCTTTCTGTATGAGTTTCGATATCAGGGGAAATGGAGGGAAGGCATAAAGAAGTCCCTGAGGCCAATCGTGGACTAGAGCGTCTCTGGGTGTGTGACCTGGAAGTAGAAGAAGGGAGAAGTAGTTGCTGCATTTGCTGTTGAAGGGGTTGGCAAAAAGATCGCAGCAAGGCTGTCCCCATTTGCGGAAGATAAGATCCGCAACTTCCTGATTCAGAGACCTCTCGTGAGGCATGAGGATAGCTCTGCTGAGCCTGTCCGCTATGACGTTGGACCTCCCAGGGATGTGCGTCACAATCAGAAAACATTGGGAGGAAATCGCCCACTGCCACAGTCTGAGTGCTTCTCGACACAGGGGGTAGGACCTGGTCCCGCCCTGCTTGTTGATGTACCACACCACTGACATGTTGTCTGTCTGAATTGCAATGGTCCTTGAAGGAAGGGAGTCTTGAAGAGCTTGCAAAGCTAGGAGCAAGGCTCTCATTTCTAGGACGTTTATATGCAGATGGTACTCGTGAGGTTGCCAAGTGCCTTGGACTGTCCTGCCCAGATAATGCCCCCCACCCTATCAGGTAGGTGTCTGTGGTCACTGTGGCTACCGGAGGAGGTTGAATGAAGGGTCTGCCCTGAGTCACTAGTGGGGAGACCATCCACCATGAAAGGTGCCTTTTGCATGTTTCTGTAATCAGAATCATGTGAGACATGGGCAGCTCTTGGAAAGACCACTGTGTGAAAAGAAGCCACTGAAAGACCCTCATGTGAAAGCGGGCCAGTGGGATTAGAAGAATTGCCGCTGCTATGGACCCCAGAGTTTGAAGGATGAATCTGACTTGGATCCTTTTGCTCTGCATCAGAATTTGAACTTGCTGGCGAATTAAAGATACCCTGTCTGGAGGAAGCATTGCGTACATGTTCCTTGTGTCTTAAGTCTGCTCCCATATAGGTGATAGATTGACAGGGCAACGAGGCAGATTTTTCGAAGTTTACTGTGATGCCTAGCTGGGAGCAGATTGTGATTGTGTAGTCCCTGGCTTGCAGAAGCTGATGCCTGGTAGTAGCAGTGAGGAGCCAGTCATCTAGATATGGAAACACCTGGAATCCTTGACGTCTCAGGTGAGCCGTGACCACTGCCATACATTTGAACACCCTGGGGGCTGCGGTGAGACCAAAGGGCAGAGCTCTGAACTGATAATGACTGGCTCCCAGCCAGAAGCGAAGGAATCTCCTGGAGCGCCTGTCCATTTTGATGTGATAGTATGCATCCTTAAGATCTATGGAGCACATCCAATTGTCCTGACCCAGAAAGGGTAGAATGGACTGTAGTGTGACCATCCGAAACTTTGTTCTTTGAACAGACTTGTTTAGTCTGCTGAGATCCAGAATCTGTCTCCAGTCCCCTGTCTTTTTTGGTACCAAAAAGAACCTTGAGTAAGTTCCGGATCCATGTTGGTCTGCCGGGACGCCCTGGATGACTCTTTCTTCTAGCAGTTTTGAAACTTCTATGACTGCTTGGTCCCTCAGATTGGGTGGAACATCTGGGCGGGATTTGCTTGACGGTAAGGGAGGTTGAGAGAAAGGGATTTTGTAACCTCCGGATATAATTGACTGTACCCCATTTGTCTTGCGTAAAACTTTGCCAGGGTTTTGGGTACAGTGAGTCTTCCCCCGACTGCCTCCAGAGATGGGCAGCCGGGCAACCCTTCAGGGATGCTGGAAGGGCTTCTCAGAGAAGGATTCTCTGCTGCCCTTGTTCTGTGGACCCCCTCTGCCATGAGGGCGGCGTCTGTTGATGTTGTTTCCTCCTCTGCCCCTGGAGGAAAAATCACTACGTGTGTCAGGCGGGGCTCCCTGGGATTTCCGGAACCACATTTTACCACTCTTCTGACCCTTGGGTTATGGTCTGGAAGGAGTGGAAAAACGGACTCCCATGGCAGAGAGAGTCTTGCCATCTTGCTCACACCTAGTCAAAGTGTCTTTCACCTGTGGTCCAAAAAGAAAGGAACCATCAAAGGGGGTGTTGGTGAATGATGCTCTAAAGGGTTCCGCAAAATTACACAGTCGCATCCATGCGCGTCTCCTAAGGGCCACGCCTGTACCTGCGGCTCTACTCGCACCACAGGAAATGAGCCTCATGGAGGAGTTGACTACAGAATTAAGGGTCGCCAGCTGGGAAGCCACTTTAGCTTGAGCCCCTTCAGCTGATGGATCTTGAAGGGCATCTTCGAGCTCTTTAAGGAGATCCCTCTGAAGCCAGGTAAAATGGCATAAGTAATTCAGTGACCTCATAGAAAAGGTTGCTGAAGCAAACATTCGCTTCCCGTATCTATCCATAGTCCTAGACTCCTTGTTAGGAGGATGGACAGACGAAGAAGTTTCCGCTAACTCCTTTCTAGTGGCTGCTGCTACCACCATGGCATCCACAGGAACACCTTTGGTAAGGAACTGCTTATCAAGGGGTGCAGTGATAAACTTGCTAGGTCTCCTCAGGGTTGGTTTCACTGTATCTGGGGCTGACCAAGCCTTTCATGCCACCACAAACATGAGTGGATCAAAAGGCGGAGAAACCCAGGAGGAGGAAGGTCGGGAACAGAACACATCCAGGAATACAGACTCATCCTCGGTAGAGGCTAAGGGATTCCAGTTCACCCTCTGCTTAAGCATTTCGAGGATGTCCGAAAAGGAAACATCTTCATAGGGGGATCTCGGGGACCCTTCCGAATCATCTAAGTCTGTATCCGAAGTGACAGATTTAGGGGAGTCAATGTGCTTCCTCTTGCACTTCTTCTTACGAGGGGGCTCCTCTGAATGATCAGGGAAGGCCTCGGAAGAAGAGGAAACACCCAATGGGGTGTCCTGGAGTGCCGGTTCCCCATGCTTGGGGTCTGGAGGAGGAACAGAGGTTGTCGCAGGCACTACAAGGGACAGAGCTGGTGGGGTAGATCGTGGAGCTGACTCAGAGGCCAGCACGCTCCTCATGACATTGAAGGCGTCCCTACCATGATGCAGAGAAGGATCCTGTTCCGAGGAAATCAGAATCCTTCTCCGCCCCGAGGGAGATGGCTCCGAGGACGATGTAAGAGCTGAACTTACCTGCACCGAAGCTCCGAGAGGGAGAATGGGGTCGGGCAACAGTCCGATGCCACTCGCCCCCTCAGAGCAGACGAGGGAGCCTCGGCACCCAGATCCCTCGATGGCACTGTCTGTCGAGGGAATCAGAGCAGACGATGGAACCAAACGAGAAACAGTTATCGGAGCTGACGGTTCCACGACTCGAACCCCAACGAACTCAGTCTCTGAGCTCAAAGGAGTCGGAGGAGGAACATCGATAGAAGTGGACGGAGCCGACACCTGTTGAGGAGGGCTGGACAAGACCTTGGCAAGTGCCTGCGACTTTAGCAACCTACTGACCACTCTCTCCACATCGTGATCCTAGAGGACCAAGAGGAGTGGGAAGATCTGCGACTGCGCTAACTCTGAAGCAGGGGAGACAGAGGAGCCAAATGCATGGATTCCATGGAAGGGGACCTTAGCCTTTTGTGGCTCCGCGACAGCTCCGAAGATACTGATGGAGCCGACGGGGAGATAGTCTCATCGGTTCAGGCCGGAACCGAAGTAGCAGGTAAAGTTTGAACCAGTGATGGCTCCGAGCTTGGAGCCGACGATTTGGTCGGTTTTGGGGATTTCACAGGCTGAGTCTTGGCCGGTGAATCCTGGGGTTTTAAAAGACCCCTAAGAATAAGCTTATTCTTACGCTCCTGCAGAACTCAAACTAAATAGATGGCATACAGAACAAAAGTCCTGCAGGTGCACTGCGCCTAAGCAATAGATGCAAGAAGTGTGCCCATCTGTCAGAGACATTTTCTGACAGCATGAGTCACACTTCTTGAATCCAGACACCTTGGATTCTTTAGACATCCTGTATCCAACAAAATACCTCAAGAGATACTACACTGATCTTAGCCAAAAAGCCGATAAACAAAAATAAATACCACAACACAATATCAGCAAAAGGGAAAAAAAACACACAGTATACTACAGCTAAAGCTAAAGATTTATTTTTTTTTTTAAACTAGGAAGCCTCTAACTTAAATGGCTACCTAAAAGGGTAGAGAGAGGGGGACGGGGAAGAACTCTCTAAATTAAAAGAGTTCTAAAGGGGAGGAAAGGAACTACAACAACACACTAAACTAATGACAATAGAATAAGACTAAAGGTTAACTATAACTCTTAAGAAAAAAGCTATTTCTGAAGAAAAAAAGTTCTATAATAAACTTATACAAGCCTGAGCCAGTAAAACGACACCTCGCAGCTGAAGCGGCAAACAAGATCTGGGTAGCTAGCGCTATGCATTATGGGATAAGGGGTAGCCAAGTAGTAGGGGTAGTCTCAAGTCAGCTGCTATCACTACCACACACTTGGTAATCTGGGGGCTGTGGCGAGAGCAAAAGGCAGAGCTCTGAACTGATGACTGGCCCCCTGACCCAAGCCGAAAGCACAGATATTTTCGGTTGTATCTGTTCACCTTGTTATGATATTATGCATCCTGAAGATCGACGAAGCACATCCAATCATCCTTTTTCAGAAATGGAAGAATAGACTGAACTACAACCATTTCGAACTTCGAGTTCTTTACAAACTGATTCAATCTGCTGAGGTCCAGAACTGGTCTCAGGCCCCCTATTTTTTTTGCCACTAAAAAGAATCTGGAGTAAGTTCTGATTCCTTTCTGGTCTAGAGCTGCTGCTTCCCTCTGACTATGTGGAATGTTGAGAAGCCTTTTCTTTTTGTTTGGGGGAATTTGTGAAAATGGTATGAAATAACCTCTGGATATGATTTTCTGCACCACACCATCAGTGATTGATGCCCAGGCATCTGAATCCAGAGACAAGCACCTCCCAACTTCCTCCAGAGGTAAGCAGTCAGGCAACTGTACAGGAGTGCTGAAAGTGTTTATCCAAAAAGGTGTCTCAGGAAACCCTGGTTTTACAGGTCTCCTCTGCTGGAAGGGCAGCATCTTGCATTAAACCCCCCCACCTCTGAAGGAGGTAACCCTCGTGAATCTTGGAAAGCACCCTGGGACATATGGAACCACATTTTCGTCCCTCCTCATTGATTCATAGTAAAAGATATCTGAGTGGTAGAAAAATGGATCCCCATGGCAGGCAAGTTCTTTCCATCCTGCTCACTCCAAGAAAGGAATTCCGTAACAGTGGGGTCAAACAAGGAGAAATCATCAAAAGTGCATCAATGCATGAAGACTTGAAGGGCTCTGCAAAGTCGTAAGAATGCATTCAGGCATGTCTCCTTACGGCTACGCCGGAACCAACTGCCCATGAAGTTTCCTTAACAATATGGGAAATTAACCTCATGGATGCCTTAGAGACAGACTAAATGGTGGTCATCTGTAAAGAAAGCTTTCTGTGGTCCTCCACAGATGTGGACTCAGAAAGGGATATGAAGGCTCTTTAGTCAAATCCGTTTGCAGCCTGTTGAAATGTGCCAAAAAGTTCACTGACTGTAAGGAAAGGTAGCTGAGGCATAAATGTGCTTCCTGAATCTGTCCAATGACTTGGACTCCTGATAGGGGGATGCACAGAGGACATTTGCTCTGCCAGCTCTTTTTTGACTGCCGCCACAACTATGGCATCAACAGGGACCCCCTTGCTCCAGTGACGCCTGTCCTTAGCATGGGCAAGAAACTTAGGATGGTAGAGAATGGGTTATACAGTACCTGGATCCTTAAACACCCGGCAAGAGACTAGATCTATAACCTCATCAGCCAGGGGAGTCACCCAAGACATAGATGGGCCAAACCCAAAAGCTTCCAGGAACACTGATTCCTCCTGGGAAGGGGAATCAGTGGAACATCTACCTTTCTGCCTGAGGATTTCCAAGATGTCCCCCGAAAAAGACATCTGGTGGAGACCTTGAGGACCCCTCCCCTTCATTGAATTCAGTGTCTTCAGTGAGGGAATCTAAGCGACTCCATTTGCACATTCTCTTATGGGGAACCTCTTCAGTGGGAAAGTCTGAACATGTATTCAAAGAGACAGGAATGTCCTCTAGAAAGATTGTCTGGATGCTTGATTGAGCCGACTGTCCCTGTAAGATAGGTTTCTGAGGATCAGAGCTTAGACCCAATGACAGCTGTGCTGCATCCAAAGAAGAGTACTCATGTCTCTTGGGTGAGAGAAGACTCTCTCCACCACCTCAAAGACAGAAGGACCATAATAAGCTGTGGCTGTCTGCACCTAAGCCAAAGTACCTCATGTCACCATGTCCCAACCCTGCCTGGACCCCTGTGTAGATGGGGGAATTTAACCAAGCTGTCCAAAGCCCCAAGGGGCAGAGATGGCTCTGACATCAGTGTTGAACCAAGCCCACTGAACCCGGTGCTGATGCTTCAGCTCTGAGGCTTGTCCTCTTCCAAGGGGATTGGTTCTGGATAAGTCAGGGAAGCAGTTAAGAGTCAAAGACCTAGTCGTCTTCAGATACAATGCAAGCACTCTTGGGGTCCTCAGATCCAAGTGTCAAAATTGCTGGTCAGATAGAAGGGGAAATTACAACGTGGAAAACATAAGGAAGGCTCACAGATCCAATGAGAAGAGGATATGGATAACCTCCATCTGAATCCGAGCACTGAAGAACTTCCTTATCATCATATCAACGTTGACTTTGGAAAGGGTCTTGGAGGACCTAATGGAGGAAGTAGTAGACTGGGCCTGGGACTCCCTCCTGGCGGTCTCAGGGAGGAAGGGAGAATGGAGTTGAGGACAGACAGGTTCAGTTGAGAACATGGGGGGACCCAAGTCCTCAGAGACTGACTTGGCAAGTGTCCTCAGAGACTGACTTGGCAAATGTCTGATCTGAATTTTTCAGTAATTTGACCAGAAGCTCCAGAGTTGCAGCTGATTTAGGAGAAAGGGTGGGAGATGGCTTCCTGGATTCTTTTGCCTCTGAAGCGGGCTTAGACTTTTTTGAAGGGGTTTGAGCCTCAAAAGCAAGGACTGAGAGCGAGTAAGAAGAAGGCAACAGGCCCTTTGAATCCAGCACAAATCATGCATGCAGTGTCTCAGTAGGCAACACCCAGACAATAAACGCACTTGCTATGGGCATCAGAAATAGGAACTTACTGATGGCCACAGGAAGTACATTTCTTAAACTCAGTAGCTTTGTCAGCTATAGCAGCAAAGCAAGGGAGATGGGCTGACAGTAGATAGTTTAAGCAAGTGTTGCTTTAACTAGAGAGAACTATCAACAACGGTAGAAAATGGATTATCCTCTGAAGGATAGGAAAAAAATAGATAAAAGTAAAGGAGAAACGTACCAATAATGGTACAGAACTACCAGGGTAGAAGGAAAAACAGAAGTTAGACCTGATGGGATACAGACGTGAAAAACTGTAGTAAGGGACGGAGAGGTGATGAAGAAAGGTGGAACTGTAAGAAAAAAATTAAAAAAGAAGTCATACTACAAAAAGAAAACTAGACCCCAAAACTCTTAGCAAGAAGGATCTGGGTCTGCAGCAGTAAGACAGCAAAAGAGTTCTGAGGTATTGCAAAGTAACTGTGGCATTATGGATAAAGGAAGGGGCTCCAGAGTTGGATTCAAAAGTCTAGTAAATGTGGATGAGACAGATCCAAGGATGGAACCAAGATCCATCAATTGAGGAATGAATGAAAATGGCAAAATCAGATCTTCCATACATTCGTCTTCCTGGAAAAGTTGTTTTAAGTTCTAAACATCTTCACACCTAAAGTGAAGAGCATTTTGCCTTTCCAGAGGCTTTTTCTGCAGCTTGTCATCATAGAGGGCATTAATGAAATATGCTTTAAAACCATTTGTGAAACTGTAGTGCTTAACCTAGGCATGATGGGGTATTAAGCAAAAAAAGCCAACCAGTGCTAAAAGTCCACAAATCACTCGACCAAGAAGGCACTGCTACTGCACATGGATTCACAAACCATTCATTTATTATTAAAATCTCCTGATATTTTCCAAAACAGATGACTGAGCGCTTTCTTCCCTCTAAAGCAGGGATTTAATCAGAATTGTCGATCGTAATTTGAGCATTTGCTTTAACTCAGTAATCAGGCAATCATTAACTGTTATTCTAAAAAAAACTGCTGCCTTTTTTAGAATGAATTAAGGGGATGTGATTTTCTATAAGAGCACTTAAGAATTTACAGAGAAGTATCTAGCAATCAGAAATCTGTAAAATGCCCATTGCAGTCTTCTCATTTCCAGTCTTTTAAAATATAATTTATTTTGAGAAGTCAGCTCAATAACCTTTCACATACTTCTCAAGAAAAACAGCTTTACTGAGGTCAATTTGCCTAGTAGTAACCTGTCCCTAGTATGGCTGAGACAGTGACTATACACACAAAATAATCTTTGTTGCACTACCACCTCTTCCCAAATGTTAATTTCTTCTGGAAAAGCCTCTAAATATTCTCTCCTGATAAGACTATCATAAAGTTTTGAGCCAATCATCTTAGTGTTGGTGAAGCCATCCGTGGTGGTGCAGTGGTAGCGTTGTTGCCTCACAGCAAGAGGTTCTCCCATTCGATTCTCAGCAGGAGTGCGGGGAGTGCCTTCTGTTTGGAGTCTGCATGTCTTCCCCGCGGTTGGGTGGGCGTTTGAAAGACATGCGTAGCTGGCACCTCAGGGTTCATGAAAATCTACTGCCAATCATTAGCAGACCGGAGTTTTGCTGTGGCGACCACTAACCGGGAAAAGCCGAAAGACAACATCTTAGTGTTGGAGAAAATCTGGAAGGGATTGCATCCATCATAACCAGCTTAAAACTTTTGTTACTACCAATAATGATTATCCCTATAATGAATTTAAATAATTTGCATCATTGGTGCCCACTAATAATTACAGCCAAACTATATTTCTGATTATCAGACATAACTCTCTGTAATGGGTCACAGATATCCTTCATTCTAATACCAGAAAGTGAATTAACAGTAATCCTATCCCTGTTAATTCTAGGCAACATGTTTTTGATACCTCTGATTATACAGTCCGCTAACATTACAATTTGGTTATTACAAGGAAGGTTCATATTGTTTCACATCAGATGGTTCATGGTTGCATAATATGGAAGCTTAAAACATCATTAACACTACTTGCCACAGAAGGCCAGGTGCTCATTTTTGTAGTTATCACTCAGCAGTCTCCTGGTGCGACATTATATAATAGTTATTCTTTTGCCTAAACCTAGAGGCCTAGCTCCATCCTTATCTTTATCATCTAAAACTAAATCTTTTTCAATTAAGCTGCCTTTCTTACTACTATTACCACTGACTTCAATGTTAACCCTTTAAACCTCACAGATGTATATAGCTGGAGAGTCAGAGCTAAAATCATGACTCACAAGGCAATCTGCCATGGCACTGCTAGAAAGTAGCTGAATAAATCCCATGCATTTGAACTACCTTATGTTTAATAATTTTATCTTTGAAGATATATGCTGCCTTTGTCACAAACTGACTTATTCCCAACAACCAAGGAATTTATTCATCTAGTTAGTTCAGTGTCACTAGACAGTGCCCTAATTTCATAATCAAAATTGTCAGTCTGGACTTCAGTGTCGCTACATGCATTTCTAGGTTCAGATAAACATTTCAGGTAAAGTCCTAATGTGCTTTCCAGCCTTCTGTATATACAGCATATATTCTACATTACCCAGTGTTAAAAAGCCCTGGATGTCAAGTGATCCAAGCAGTAATTATGCAATTCTGTCCATTAAACTTCAAGTAGCTAAATACAAAGGTAAATGCTGATCTCAAAGCTAGTTACAAAATATCTATTTACTAACTACAAAATATCTAATGACCTCTCGAACACAGTGCTTTCCTTTCCCTTCACTCCTAACATGCTTAATATGCAAGAATGTGCTAAGAGCATCTTTGCTTTTACACGAGATGTGCCCACTTGCCTCACTTCCACTTGACAAGAGCAGGATTCAGTTGTTAGCAGTTGTCCTGTCTGATTGGTGCCAATCCCCAGGGTCATATCCCCAAGACCATCTCCTATCTAGCTCTTTTAACAAGGAGTTAAAACACTCCACAAAGAAAAACTGAAATAAGCACACGGTCTTGAAAGTCTTTAAAAAAGACTGCTGGAAGAAAAAAAAAAAAGGAAAGCTTCATGTTGTTTAGCTCTTTACTTATAGTATCAACACCCAAACAAAGATGAATACAAAAGACTTCTGTGGACTAATCACTGCAATGCGTTTCATCCATCCTGTCTCAGCTGCCAATGCCAAAACATTTGGCACAAATGACACCAGTTTCCTGATCAAGGCTAAAGATGAGACATATACTAACTTGGGGGGAGGGTCTCACCAGTGAAATCTATCTTCTTTGCCGACAAAACAAATGCCAATGTGGACAATACCAAGAATAGAACATGAAAACTGGCATCATGGTTGGTGCCAAATCTGCAATACTGGGGACCTGGAAGCTAGTGGCTCTGTGCAGATAAGCTTGGCACACAGGTCATCAGTATAGATGAGGACACTGACATTAATGATAAAGTCTAAATGTCCAGTGCAAGAACAGGAGTCAAACAGCAGATGATGAATGGGAAAATGTCCTTCTCTAAGCACCTGAGATAAAGGGAAAGAGAGGACTCCCAGCTCAATATGAGTCTGGATTAAGGCCTTCATCATCCACTCCAAATTTGGGGGGGGGGGCAGATCTGGCCAACTACAACAACATGGAGAGGTAAGGCATCAATTCCAGGTACTTGGAAAGGTCTCTTTCAGAGGAAAGAAATACTCGGACGTCTCCTGGGAGTAGAACCATACAGGACTATTGACTCCAACTGTAATACCCTACTGGAGGGAAACCTGGTCTAACTCAAGACCCTGACTAGTCTTAGCAGGAGAAGCTTCCTTTCTAAGGGACTTGGGGGTGATGCCAGTAAGAAATCCATTTCCTCATCAATTTTACCTTTTCCATTTTCTTGGGTGGCCCTTGTTGTGCAGAAGTCCTTTTAGAATGAGTTTATGGTGATGGTCCCTGAGCATTCCAGAGCCAAAGTTATAACAAATCAAGTGTTCCAACACCCCCTCCCAAGCACAGGATGAAGAATGTGTGCGCGCCCTGGGAATGGAGTCTTCTGGTTACACTTGCCACATTTTATTTAAATCCTCAGGCCTTTTTTCCCCACTCAAATTCCATTTTAAACCAAAAGATAATAACCTAACCTTCCAAAAAGTAATTAGCCAAATAATTAAAAATTATGGATGAAAATACAAGACCTCAGCCCAATGGTTTATTTAGGTGGCAGTGGGAATAAAGCAATTAACTGAACTAGTGATGAAAAAATAAAATAACCAAGTTAGAGTACCCTCTAGCCTAACACTAAAAATTTCCTGTCAAAACTTTAAAAATGGAGAAATTACCTGCAAAATACAACTCTTGATAGTCTGCATACTTAGAAACTGCCTGGAGTGGAGTTGTTACCTGATTTGCAGCACATGAGATCTGGAGTAGCGGGAAAGTATGGTGAATTATGAAAGTGAGGGGTGGTGATTCAGTTTGATTGCTGCCTTTGTCTACCAGTCCTGATATTGAAGTAGAGGGACAAGCAAAAATATATCATGAAAGGTCAGTCAGTTAAGATGGCACATATTTTGCACATGAAGGTAAATCTAAGGGGGAAGAATCAAAAGCCCCCCTGGGTAAGGGAGGGTCAGAACTTCAGGTTCACTGTAATTTAGCTAATATCAAAGTAACAGGCACAAAATTCTACAAAATATGGCAAACAACAGTTAAAAAGGGTTAAAGACTGAAAAGCAGCATTCAACACCATTAAAGTTAATCACAAAATAACAACAAAAAGCAGTGGGGCAAACTGACTGTGCAATCAAAATAAATTAAAATTATGTACTCACCATAACTATGCATTTGTGTTGTCCATTTTCTTTCTTCCTCAATGTGTGGGTACCGGAAAGACACTGGCAACCTTCAAACATTGGACCCCACCCAGTTTGGGTTCGTGAAGGGCCAATCTTGTCTCCTGAACCTGAATGACTTCTTTGAATCTGTCTCCAGAGGTGTGGATGATGGTAAGGCGGTCCACACAGCCTATCTGGACCTCGCCAAGGCCTCTGACACTATCCCCCACTCTGGAATCATTGATAAACTTACTAAGCTGGGCATTAATCTCTACATCATTCGATGGGTTGCCATCTGGCTGACAAAACCCACACTGTAAAAGTAGCTGACTCCAAATCCAGCTCCAGACAAGTGAGAAGTGGAGTACCTCAGGGTTCAGTCCTGGGACCGCTCTTGTTTAGCATCTACTTCTCTGAAGTACAGGCCAACACTAAGGGACTCTGGCTAACAAAGTTCGCAGATGACTGCAAACTGGGAGCCATTATAGAATCCGCAAATGAGGTGGGCATTCCACAAAAGGGCCTTACAGAAACAGATGCTTGGTGCCAGAGCCATGGGCTCAAGCTCAATGCCAAGAAATGTATAGTTATCCCTTTGGGAAAAAACATGTACCCGCGAATTACCACACAGGTGGCAGTACACTAAACACCAAAAGTGTGATAAGAGACTTAGGGACACAGGTGGACAGTGGTCTTACCTTCGATAAAAACATTGCCACAACAGTCAGGAAATCCTTCTATGTGGCACACCTCATCACTAAGGGCTTTTCATCCAGAAAAAAGGAGGTCATTTTCCCACTGTACTCATCCCTCATTAGACCCATTATAGAATACAACGCCTGGTTTGGTATGTACCTCTCAAGACATCTGCAACAACTAGAAAGGCCACAGAAATACCTCACTAAAAGAATCACAGACCTAAAGCAGATGCCCTATGCTAACAGTCTAAAAAAACTCCAACTATACTCTGTCGCATATTGTCTACTCAGAGGCAATCTCTGCTTAACATACAAGGCCATGTCAAACCCAGAGCTGTTGGACATGCTACACTTAAAGAAATCCCAATCCCTCAGAGCCACACACTCCAGAGATCTAAACCTTGTCATCACAATGAACAAAACATGCTGGAGTGATAGGTTCCCAACCCAGAAACCCCCCCAGACTCTGGAATAGACTGCACATACATGTCAAGCAGAGCACCTCCTTGGCCCTCTTCAAAAGGAACCCTGTCGACTGGATGGGATATAGGAAATTCACCCCGGGATTATGTCAGTCCCCCTGCTAGATAGGGGTCCAGGGAAGTGAATATTGTGGGAAGACATAGTCAGGGAATTGTTATGGCTAGGCTTGTATAGGCCCCTAGGGCCAATAGCCTAGTACCAATCTGTAAACCTTGGATCTGACTCAGCTGCATACTCAAGATTTTCAGATCCAACTCTTGAGCTCCTCCCTCTATCTAAAATGCCTCAGGCAGCTAACAGTACCTAATATCAAGTTTGCTGCCTTATAGATCCTAAGACAGAGCAGGAAGAAGGAAACAGCAGCAAAGCTGGGGCTCAAACCTTGAAAAGAAAGTTGCATAACATCCACAAGGTCACTCCAGAATATGAAAGCAATGAGGGAGGAGTTGAGGAAGAATGAAAATGGACAACACAGAGGCATAGTTATGATGAGTACCTAACTTTAATATCTGATGTCGTCCTTTTCAATCATTCCTCAATGTTTGGGACAGTCTCTCCAGCTACATGACTATTGGGTAGCCCTCATGGAAGGATATTCCAGAAAACTGCTGAACCAAAAGCAGCTCTGCTTCTGGACATCAAATCTAGTTTGTAATAAGCAATAAAGGTATGAGCATTAGACCAAGTAGCTGCTGCACAAATGTCATCAATGAAAGCTCTAGACAAGAAGACAGAAGATGTGACCATGGGTCTAGTAGAATGTGCTTTCAGAGGTTTTGATAGGGAGAGGCCTTGCTGACTACATACAAAAGAAATGCAATCAGTAATCTATTTGGCCAGGATAACTTTAGAAACTGGAGATCCCAGCAGTGAGAAACAAACAGCTGTTCTGATTTCCTGAAATATTTTGTTCTGTGGAGATAAAAAGTACAGTGATGTACACTTACCATAAATGTACATGTTCGAGTGTATTCACTGTTGCAGTCATCACACTTGGGTTATCTGCTTGCAGTAGCCCTCAGTCGGCCTGATTATCAAAGTCTTGGGTCCTGCGTCGGTTGCTGTCTCATCTTCAATGATGTCAGGTAGTCAGGGGTATAAAGCATGCAGCTGATGCCATTACATCTGTTTTTCTTGCCCCAGATGCCCCCCTAATGGGAAGCAATTAAAAGTATATATATATATGTGTCAGGGGGCTGCAACAGTGAATACACTCGAACATCTACATTTATGGTAAGTGTACACAACTGTACTATGTTCTTCATGTTTCACTGTTGCAGTCATCACATTTGGGTAGATTCCCAAAGCCAAGGATGGGAGGAGGAATTTAGCTAGCATTAGGACCAGCTTTAAGGCCCTGCAAGACTGCAGTTGTAAAGCCAGCTCTGGATTTAGAGAAAAATGGTAATGCTTGGTGAAGGTATGTACAGAACTCCAGTTAGCAGCTTCTAGGATGTCCCTGGTAGGGGACATCTCTGAGAAAGTCTCTAGAGGTAGATGCAGCCCTGGTTGAATGTGGTCTAATCCCCTGTGGGATAGCTTTTCCATGGTGCTTACAGCAGAAATGAATGCAATGGCCTATCCATTTATAAATGGTTTGCTTTGAAATAGCCTTCCTCTCTGCCCATGCAGCAAACGCCACCATCAGTTGTTCAGATTTCCTTTGAGGTTTAGTCCTGTCCAAGTACAATCTAAGTTGTCTGTGCACATCTAAGGAGTGCAGTATCCATTCCCCTTTGTTCTGTGGATTAGGAAAGAAGGTTGACAAATGAATGGACTGATTAAGAGCCACACTGGATACTACCTTGGGCATGAAGGAGGGACTAGTCCCGAGGGACACCCTGTCCACATGAAAGATGATGAAAGGCTCCACTGCCATAAGGGCCTGTAATTCAGATACCCTTCTTGCTGAAGTGATTGCTAAAAGGAAGGCTGTTTCCAGGAAAGGAATTTAGCTGGCTCAAAAGGAGGAAGAGTGAGTTTTTCCAATACAAAGTTAAGGTCCCAGGCTGGAGTTGGGGTTCTCCTGGGTGGTCTTAAGTTTTTGGCCCCTCTGAGGAACTGTTTGAGCAGTGGATGAGAGAAAGAGGAGTGGTTCAGTGTTGTAATGAGCTGAAATGGCTGAGGCATGAATTTTGATGGAGGAAAAAGAAAGACCCTTGTAAAGCATCTCAAGTTAAATATTGAAGAATCTGAAGTAAGCTGGGCGCTGCTGTGCTCATCTCTTAAGTTTGGTTCCAGGCACAGGATCTTTTCCATTTTTCATCATAAGATTTTCCTAGTACTAGGCCTCCTTGCCTCCAAAATGATATCCAATATTTGTTTACTGAGGGATGGTAATGGAGAGATCAGGTAATTAGCCAGGCTGCCATGTTCAGGGTTTGAAGGTGAGGGTGCAGAATCTGGCTCTCCTGCTGTGACAGCAGGGTAGGGGTCTAAGGCAGGTGCCATGGAGCCAGCAGTGATACACTGCACAAGAGGGGGTACCAGTGTTGGCGTGGCCAATCTGGTGCAATCAGTATCATGCTTGGTTTGTCCTGTTTGATCTTTAGAAGTACTTTGGAGAGGAGGGGCAGAGAAGGAAAGGGATAAACAGATAGATTTTTCCAGCTGAAGGACAGAGCATCCACTTTCCAAGCTTGTTTGAGGGGAATCCTTGCGCAGAATTTATCCAATTGGTAGTTCTGGGGGGAGACAAACAGGTCTATATCTGGGCTGCCCCATTTGTTTATCAACATGTTGAAAGTCTTTGGTTCCAGTTTCCACTCGTGTGGGTCCAAGAGATTTCTGCTTAGTTCGCCTGCCAGTGTATTTAGTTTTCCTGGTAGGAATTGAGCCTGTAGATGCACTTGGTAGCTCAAGGCCGTGTTCCACAGAGCCATGGCTAGTCTGTAGAGGGGGTATAAATGGGTACCTCCCTGCTTATGTACCACATAACATTGGTGTTGTCCGTCTTTACCATTAATTGTCCTGGAAGAATGTGGTCCTTGAAGACTGTCAGAGCATTCTGTACAGCCAACATTTCTTTCTGACTGATATGCAGGTGCATTTGACTTGGGTTCCATTTGCCCTGAATGTACTTCCCTGCCATGTGCTTGCCCTTGCATAGTCTGATGCTTCTGTTGTTAGGGTTTTGGCGGCAGGAGGTAGAGTGAATGGTAGTCTCTTGTTTTGGTGGAAGGCCTCTACCCACCAAAGGAACTCTAACTGTAGGCAAGGTATGATAGGAATCATTGCTTCTAGATCCTGAGAATGTTGACACTGTAGGCTTTTTAGATAAGACTGTAGTTTCCTCATATGCAGTCTTGCATATGGAATTAGTAGAATGCAGGAGGCCATGAACCCAAAGGCTTGCAGTATTTGCCTTGCAGATAGCAGGGTTTTTGTGGCCATTAGTTTGAAGTAAGTTGTCAAATTAATTTGTTTCTCTGGTGTGAGGAAAGCCATCTGGGAAGTTGTGTTCAAGCTTACTCCCAGGAATATAATTTGCTGACAGGGTACAAGATGCGATTTCTTTTTGCTTATGGTGTACCCCAGACAAGTTAGCACCTTTTGTACAAATGCCAGGTGATTCAAAAGTATGTCCTGGCTTTCTGCTAGAATTAGACAATCGTCCAGGTATGGGTATATTTGAATATTTCTTTGCCTGCAAAATGTAATGACTGGAGCTAGGCACTTTGTGAATACCCTGGGTGCAGTAGATAAGCCAAAGGGCAGTGCAGAGAACTGATGGTGCATGTATCCTGCTTTGAAGCATAGGCATCTTCTGCAAGACTCCCTGATTGGAATGTGCAGGTAAGCTTCCTTTAAATCCAGTGCTGACAACCAGGCATCCTTGCCTAGCATAGGAAGCAATTGGTGAACAGTTAGCATCTTGAATTTTGGAATCACCAAAAAGGTGTTTAGGATAGGAAGGTCCAGGATAGGATGCCATGAGTTGTCTTTTCTGGGTACCAGGAAAAGTCTTGAGTAGAAACGTCGTCCCTGTTCCTCTTCTGGTACAGAAGTTTGAATAGCCTTTAAACTTAAGATAGAGAGTACTTGCTTTTGAGCCTCCGCTCAGTGATTTGGGGGTAGATTTGGCCAACCGTTTGGGGTTGGTAACGTGTGGAAGTGAAGTCTGTATCCTTGGGAAACTACATTTAACACCCATTTGCCCTGGGTAATGAGCTCCCAGTTTTTTGCTTGCACAGAAATCTTTCCCCCTGAAGGAGCAGTCAGTTGAGAAGTACTTGGAAGTTTTAAAGTTAAGTCATTGAGACAGCTTACCATAGGGGGGAGTCTTACTACTCCCTGATTTGGAAGTGGGAGCCCACCACTGCTTAGTCCTGTGCGTACCCTGGGACTGAAGCCTGGGTGTTCTGCTGGTTCTGGGTCTGGACTGAGGAGGCCTGGAAGAGGCAGGAAAGGACCAACTCTCAGAGGGCCAATGCCTACTAAATCTTGGAGGCTGTACTTGCAGGAAATCTTTAACAGTTTGCATAGATTTAGCTTTTTCCTCCATCTTTTTAAGAACTTCTTCTGCTTTGTCGTCAAACAGGCAGTCCTGATTTAAGGGAGCATCCAGCAATTTAGTTTTAACATGATCTGGCAAAGATTGCTCCTTAAGCCAAGCATGCCTTCTAAGTACAGACCCGGTGACAGCAGCCCTGCAAGATGCCTCCAGTGAATCAAAATCACACTGCAAAGTATGTTTTCCAACCTGTTCATCAGAATACATTAAATCCTGTAAATCCTTATTTTCAGCACAGTCCGGAATCAACATCATTTTCTGTTTAAGCAATCCAATAATGTGCTGCAGATACTTCACCATATGAAAATGGCAGTTTAAGGCCCTAATGGCCAAGGTTGCAGAGGTGTACACCTTCTTACCCCATCTATCCAGGGCCCTGGAATATCTATCAGAGGGGGTAGGATTTTTGGCAGTAGTAGCCTTAATGCCCTTGGGTCCCTGTGAAATGGTCTCAGGATCAGCAGTAGGATTTTTAAAAAGGAACTTGTGAGAGTCAGGAACCCTGTAATATTTATCAGGTTTTCTGGGAGCAGGAGGTAAAGAGTCAGGGGCCAAGCTAGATTCCAAAAGGCATCATCAACAATGTCTAGTACAGGAGGGATAGATAAAGTCCTGTGTTGGGGCAGGAGTAAGAAATCCCTAATCCTCTTTTTAGAATAAGAGTAATGCTGGCTTTCCCAGTGAAAATGCCCCCTAAGAGTATGCAAGGTTTCAATAAAAGAAAAATCCTCTGGGGGGGGGGGGGGAGCAGAGGGAATAGAGTCCTCTGCATCAGAATCCTCATAGGTAGATAAGGGTAAATCCTGGTCATCAGAGGAAACAGAAATTTCAGAATCCTGGTCAGAAGTATCATAAGCAAATTCAGTCCTAGGTCTCTTAGAGGAGGAAGGATGGCTTCCCCTGATTAAAGTAATAAGGTCTTCAGCCATTCTTATAATTTGTTTTTTAGGCATAGAGGCCTGGCCATGCGGTCTGGGCATCGGTTTTCTAGGCATGGTTCGAGTTTTAGGCCTTGAAGAAGAAGATGGCGTCGGTTTAATATACAAGTCAGTAGGCCTCAATACACCCTCAGAAGCCGGTGCCTGCACAGTGGCTTCAGACACATACAAGGTAGAGACATCCGCAGGTTCCACAGTTGAAGCATCTCATGGCATACCAGACTCCGAATGGGTCTCAGTAGAGGCCTGTGAATCTGAAGTAGCGGGTATCAGGGGCTGCGAAAGCGCCTCACTGAGTACCGGCGAACTGGCGATTAGCTTAGGAGAAGCGTCGTCGGCAGCTTTGGACCTAGGGGGCCTATCTGTCTTTATCTTTGCATTTTTTCGGAATGTAGGTAATGGGGTGGCTTACTGAAGACATATCTGAATAACTGAACAGAGTACCAAAATATTTAGAAGCGTAAATATACCGACAAATAGTTTGTGGTTTAAATAAGGCACAAAACCGACAGTGAGGTACATTGTGGTCAGGGCCTAGGCAAAGAATACAGTACGAATGAAAATCTTTATGAGGTATTTGCTTTCCACAAGAAATACAATTACTGACTTTTACTGATATTGGTTTAGAGCAAGAAAAGGTTTCCCCAACGGGTTACTTAGCTTTAGTTGAAGACTTCAGTTCTAAAACTCGAAAACGAAAATTTCAGGAGTCGGCCGACCGGCACTTGAGAACTGCTTCTGCTTCAGGCACCGCATGGCAAGAAAGACTGATGTAATGGCATCGGCTGCATGCTTTATACCCCTGACTACCTGACGTCATGGAAGATGAGACAGCAACCGATGCAGGACCCAAGACTTTGATAATCGGGCCAACTGAGGGCTACTGCAAGCAGATAACCCAAATGTGATGACTGCAACAGTGAAACACGAAGAACATACATAGTTGTCTATGTACATCTAAAAGATGTGACGTCCTCTCCCTTATTTAAGGGAGGCAAATGAATTGTTTGATTAATATTCGATTCAGAAGCTACCTATGGTGAGAAGGATGGACTGGCTCATAAAATAACCTTCTTTGTGAAAAACAATGCAAGGGGATTTGTAAGACAGAGCATGGACTTCAGAACTAGTAGGAATGCTATTTTCCAAAACAAAAATTTTAAATCAGATTTGGCTGATGGTTCAAAGGGTTGTTGGGTCAACCCTTGAAGTACCTCTGTTAAATACCAAGGAAGTGATGGATCTTTCACTAAAGGTCTAAGAAAGAAAGTATGTTTTAGAAAGGCCTTGCACAATTTGGAAGAAGCAACAGAGAAAGCTTTTTCTTCTGAGTGAAAATTAGACATGGCTACTAATTTTACTTTGATTGTATAAAAACTCGCTCCTTCTTGAAAAATAGATGCTAAAAATTATAGAACCAAAGCTAAAGGAGCAATGAAAGGGTCAATTTGTTTCTGAAGAGCCCAAATTAAAAATCTTTTCAATTTACTCCTGTAGATCTTCATTGCAGAAGCTTTCTGGGGAAATAAAACTTTTTGTCGGACTGGGGAGGAAATACTGGGCTGACTAGCTATCAATGGAATTAGAGAAATCATGCAGTCAGCTTGAGGCCTGGAATATTGAGATGCTTCATCCTGGCAGGATGCGACAGTAGGTCTAGATCCTAGATCCATGGAGGATATCGAAGATGAGAACAAAGGAAGGGGAACCATGCTTGGCAAGGCCAAAAGGGGGTAATGAGGATAATTAGAAGTTATGTACCTACCATAACGTTCCATGTTAGTTGTCTTCTCTCGCCTTCTTTCTTGCTTGATGGGTTCGGAGCCGATCCTCGGCTCCGACTTGGCACTTGCTATGCATGCTCGAGAGTCACTTTTACCAGCTCGAGGCAGCCCCATATCCCATGATGCAAGGTGGTAAAAACCCAGATCTCTTTTGGTACCTAGAGGGAAAACTGCCTAGTATAAAAAAACTTTCCACCAAGGAAAGAAGAGCAATTAGCCTAAGGGCTGTAAGGGGAAACCAGATAATCAAACTGTAGAACTACTGGTGCCCAAGGAAGAGATCTTCCAGAGACAAGGGAGAACAAGGTCTGTCCAGGCAAGGGGGACAGGAGGGAGGGTCGCAAGAAAGAAGGCGAGAGAAGACAACTAACATGGAACGTTATGGTAGGTACATAACTTCTAAATGTTAAGTTGTCAATCTCGCCTTCATTCTTGCTTGATGGGACCGCGTCCCTAGCACCTCTATCCTGGGTGGCTCAATGGAACAGACTCTTGAGAACAGTGGAACCAAAGCTAGCTCTATCCCTGGAGGCCAAATCCAATTTGTAATGAGAAACAAAGGTATGAGGAGTGGCCCAAGTGGCTGCTGCACAAATAGTATCTAAGGGTAGCCTAGCCTGAAAAGCTGTAGAAGTGGCTAGGCCTCTAGTGGAATGTGCTTTTGGTTTTGAGCCCAGTTGTTTGCCCCTAAGTTGATAAATGTCGGAAATGGTAGAAGATAGCCATCTAGACAGGGTCACTTTGGAAACAGGGAGGCCTTTCTTATTTTCAACATAAGAAAGAAATAGCTGATCAGATTTTCTGAATTGCTTTGTTCTGTCCAAATAATATCTGAGTTGGCGGTGAACATCTAGGTAATGCAACTTTTGTTCTGATCTGTTGGAATAATTAGGAAAAAATACAGGAAGATCAATGGATTGATTAAAATTTGTTTTTGAAGCAACCTTGGGCAAAAAGGATGGATTAGTTCTCAAGGAAACTCTGTCCTTGTGGAAGACCAAATAAGGAGGACGAGCAGAGAGGGCATGAAGTTCTGACACTCTCCTAGCCGAGGTAATAGCGACCAGGAAGAGTGTCTTCCACGAAAGAAACTTTAGTGAACATGAAGCAGCTGGTTTGAAAGGTGGAAGAATTAAGGATGTCAGCACTAGATTTAGGTCCCATTGTGGTGGAGGGCTTCTGACAGGAGGCTTCAGGAGAAAAATTCCTTTCAGAAAAGCTTTACAAAGCTTGTGGGACATAATGTTGTGGTCTGCAAACCCAACATGAAAGTTCGAGATTGCTGCCAACTGAACTTTAACTGTGGAAGATGAAGAACCTGAGTGAAAAATCTCCGCTAGAAAATCCAAAACCGTATGAACAGGGGCAGTAAAGGGATCTATGTTCCTCGATTTCACCCAAAGGGAGAAACGTTTCCACTTGCTAGTGTAAATCCTTCTGGTAGAGGATTTAAGAGAAGCTACTATGATATCTCTAACTGGGTTAGAGATCATAGGAAACCTGGCTAAGGAAGGAAGTGGAGCAACCAAGCTGTGAGGTTGAGAGAAGGAATGGACCGATGCAGCTGACCCGACTGTTGGATCCGAAGATCTGGCACTGGGTCCAGATGCCACGGCTGCACCAAAAGATGATGATGAAGGAACGGAAACCAAATTTGACGAGGCCAATAAGGGGCAATGAGAATCATATTGGCTCTCAAAACAGTAGCTTTCTGGAGTACCTGTGGTATCAATGGAAAGGGAGGAAAGGCATAAGAAGTCCCTGGGGCCAATCTTGGGTAAGAGCATCTCTGGGGGGATGGCCCGGAAGAGGGAAGAGAGAGAAGAAGTCTGGGCATTTGCTGTTTTGGGGAGTAGCAAAAAGATCGCAACATGGGCGGCCCCACTTCTGAAAAATCTCCTCCGCTATAAAATGGTTGAGAGACCACTCGTGAGGCAAGAGAATTGCTCTGCTCAATTTGTCCGCTAGTATGTTGGTTTTCCCAGGGATATGCATTGCTACCAGAAACCGATGAGAGGAGATAGCCCATTGCCAAAGCCTGAGAGCCTCTCGACACAAGGGATAGGACTTGGTTCCGCCCTGCTTGTTGATGTACCACACTACGGACATGTTGTCCGTGTGAACTGCAATCGTTCCTAGTGGAAGAAAGTCGTTGATGGCTTGCAACGTTAAAAGCACTGCTCTCATCTCTAGGACATTTATGTGCAGGTGGTATTCGAACGGTTGCCACGTCCCATGAACCATCCTGCCCTGATAATGACCCCCCACCCGATCAGGGAGGCGTCCGTAGTGACTGTGGCTACCGGGGCCGGGGAAACAAAGGGTCTGCCCTGATGGATTTGGGGAGAGGACATCCACCAGGATAGATGGTTCTTGCAAGTTTGTGTCACCAGGATCTTGTGACGCATGGGAAGCTGTTGGAAGGACCATTGGGTGAACAACATCCATTGCAAGAGACGCATGTAAAAATGGGCCAAAGGAAGAAGAGTGATGGCAGCTGCCATGAGGCCCAATACTTTCAGGACCAGTCTGGCTTGCACATTTTTGCTGGCAAGAATGATCCGCACATGGTTTTGGATATCTAGGATTCTCTGGTCTGTTAGGTTTGCTGACATCCGAGCAGTGTCTAAATTTGCACCTATAAAAGTAATAGATTGGCAGGGCAATAAGGAGGACTTTTCGTAATTGACCGAAATTCCTAACTGACTGCAGAGACGTAGGGTGTAATCTCTGGCTTGGAGAAGTTGATGCCTGGTGGTGGCTGAAAGGAGCCAGTCGTCGAGGTACGGAAACACCTGGAATCCTTGACGTCTCAGGTGAGCCGTGACCACTGCCATGCATTTGGTGAACACTCTGGGGGCTGTAGTGAGACCAAAGGGCAGGGCTCTGAATTGAAAATGACTGGTCCCCAGCCGAAAGCGGAGAAAACTTCTGGAACGTCTGTTGATTTTTATATGATAGTACGCATCCTGAAGGTCTATGGAGCACATCCAGTTGTCTTTGCCCAGAAAGGGCAAAATCGATTGAAGTGTGACCATCCGAAAGATTGTCTTTTTGACAGACTTGTTTAGTCTGCTGAGGTCTAATATTGGTCTCCAGTCTCCCGTCTTTTTGGGGACCAAAAAGAACCTCGAGTAGATTCCGGACCCTAAATGATCTGTTGGTACTGGCTGGATGGCCCTTTTTTTTAGAAGCTTTGAAACTTCTAGTTTTGCAATTTTCCTTAGACCGGGTGGAACGTCTGGAAGGGAACCTTTTTGATGGAAGGGGCTTTCCTCGAAAGGAATCTTGTAACCCTCGGATATGATCGATTGTACCCATTTGTCTTGAGAGAGGGAAAACCAGGCTTCTGGGTACAGCGATAATCTTCCCCCGACTGCCTCCAAGGGTAGACAGTCGGGCAACACCTCAGGGATGCTGGAAGGGCTTGTCAGCGAGAGGCTCTCTGCTGCCCTGGTTCTGCGGACCCCCTCTGCCCCTAGGGTGGCGTCTATTGTTATTACCCCCTCTGCCTCTAGGGGTAAACTGACCACGTGTGTCCAGCGTGACTCCCTGAGATTTTCGGAACCACATCTTTCCCCCCTTCTGTCCCTTAGGATAAGGCCTAGAAGGAGTGGAGAAACGGACTCCTACGGCAGAAAGAGTCTTGCCGTCTTGCTCACACCTGGTCAACGTATCCTTCACTTGAGGGCCAAACAATGTTGACCCATCAAAGGGAGAGTTTGCGAAGGACGCCTTAAAGGGGTCTGCAAAATTACAGAGCCGCATCCAGGACTGACGCCGAAGAGCCACTCCTGTCCCTGCAGCTCTACTCGCTCCATCTGCTGCATAAGAAATTAGCCGCATGGAGGAGTTGGTTATGGAGTTAAGGATTCCTAGCTGAGAGGCAATCTTTTCCTGAGCCCCTGTAGCTGAAGGATCCTGTACAACTTCACCTAATTCCTTAAGGATGTCCCTTTGAAGTCTGGTGAAGTGACATAAATAGTTCAGCGAACGCATGGCAAAGGTCGCTGAGGAAAACATCCGCTTACCATACCTGTTCATGGTCCTAGACTCCTTGTTAGGAGGATGGACTGGTACGGAAGGATCTGCAAGTTCCTTTTTGGTGGCCGCCACCACCATGGCATCAACAGGGACACCTTTTGTAAGAAATTGTTTCTCGGTAGGGGCTGTAATAAATTTAGAAGGCCTCCTGGGAACTGGTTCCACGGAATCAGGAGATGCCCACACCTTCCGAGCTATCACCTCCATGAGGGGGTCAAAAGGCGGAGACACCCAGGAGGTGGAGGGTCGAGATCCAAAGGCCTCTAGGTATACCGACTCATCCTCGGAGGGATTAATGGAGGGCCAGTTTCCCCTCTGTTTTAGGAGTTCTAGGATGTCTGAGAAAGAGACATCCTCAGAGGGGGATCTTGGGGATCCCTCCGACTCATCTAAGTCGGTATCTGAAGTGGTAGACTCAGGGGAGTCTAGGTGCTTCCTCTTACAGGTCCTCTTACGTGGAGGATCTCCTGATGGATCAGGAGAATCCTCGGAAGAGGGGGTTCTTCCCAGTGGGGAAACCTGAGGCGATGGATCTCTCGGTCCGGGAGCAAGAGAGTGGGAAGAGACATCTACAGGCACCATAGAGGGAGGAGCTAAGGGAATAGACTGCTGACTGAGCCCGGGGGCCAGCACACTCCTCGTCACCTCAAAGGCTCCCCTCCCAGGGAGATCCGAGAGACCCCGTTCCGAAGAAACAGGGGCTCCCGGGCCCACCAAAAGGGTAGGCTCAGAGGCAGATGTCGGAGCCGAGCTCACCAAGGCTGAAGCCCCGAGGGGAAGAGCAGGGTCGGACAAGGGTCCGATGCCACTCACCCTCTCGGAGCAGACCAGGGAAGCCCGACCACCAGATCCCTCCAAGGAAGGTCTCGAGGAGGAGATAAGAGTAGAAGCTGAAGGAGCAGAAAGGGGTGGTATCTGCCCCGCAGCCGTAGCAGTGACTATTCCAATAGACTCCGGCTCCGAGCTCTGGAGGAGAGTCGAAGGAGGAACTTGAAGAGGGTGTGGGCTAGTAGTCGTCTGTTGAGACGGACTATGAAGCATTTGGGCTAGTGCCTGTGATTTTAACAATCTGCTTACCACTCTCTCCAAATCATGGTCTGAGAGCCTGGAAGACTTAGAAGATCGGCTCCGATGGCTCCGCTCAGAAAGAAGAGGAGAGGTCGGAGCCGAAAGTATAGGCCCCAAAGAGGGAGACCTGGACCGCTTCCTCAACGAAGCCATCGGAGCCGAAGAACCCTCGGTTCCAGACGGAGCCGACAACTTATTGGCTCCAAGCCTGGTCAAAGATGTGTCGGTTCCAGCCGGAGCCGACACAGGCAAGGAAATAATGGTATCGGAGCCGGCCGGCGCCAATACCGAAGCCTTAGACAAATGGTGGTCGGAGCCGGTAGGAGCCAACACCAATGTGGCAGTTAAAGTATCGGCACCGATAGCCATCGGTGCCGAAGATTTAGCCAAAATAAGATCGGCTCCAGCCGGAGCCGATCTCGACTCCAAAGGAGTCGGAGCCAGGGACGAAGGCTTAGTAGCAGAAGCCTGGGCCTTGGAGGTCTTAGAGGGCTGACCCGAAGCAGACTTGGCCGGGGAGCCCTCTGGTTTAAGTAAGCCCCTTAAGATTAGTTTATTTCTCCTTTCCTGCAGGACTCTCTGGCTGAAGGAGTGACAAATAGCACAGGAGTCCTGCAGGTGGAGAGGTCCCAGGCAATAAATACAAGAAGTGTGACCGTCTGTCAGAGACATTTTCTGACAGCACGAGTCACACTTCTTGAAGCCTGAGACCCTCGGTTCTTTGGACATGGTGAGAAGTACACAAACACTCACACAGTCCCAGACTCAGAAATTTAACTTAAAAAGGGAGAAAACAAACTCACACACACACCCTGACAGGAAGGGATGGGAGAGGATTAAAGGCCCGACTAAGTAAAACAACTAGGGAAACAGTAAACTAGGAGTTAGAGACTCTAAAACTATCTAAAAATGACAAAAATACTATAATCTGTGAGAAATATATGGAATGGGGTGACTAAATTCTGAATAAAAAATTACTTACCAAGAGCTGGTAAAAGGAGGACCTCATCAGCGAAGCAGCAAACGAGATCTGGGTATTTACCGCCTTGCATCAAGGGATATGGGGCTGCCTCGAGCTGGTAAAAGTGACTCTCGAGCTTAGCAAGTGCAGAGTTGGAGCCAAGGATCGGCTCCGAACCCATCAAGCAAGAATGAAGGCGAGATTGACAACTTAAAATCTGAGCTCTTCTAAGTGCTTTCTGTAAGAATTTTGGTATCACAATAATGGGGGATAAGCATAAAGGAAACTGAAGGGCCAAACGAGGACTACAGTATCTCTCAGTGACTCCCTCTGAGGGGGGATTAGAGCAAAAAACCTACTGCACTTGTTGTTGTGGGGAGATGCACAGAGATCGCAGCAAGGTTGGTCCCAATGATGGAAAATCTTCTCTTCCACTACCTGAGCGACCCCTCATGAGACATCAAAATGGACCTGCTGAGTTTGCCTGCTAGAACATTGGATTTCCCCAGTATGTGCATTGCCATAAGATACTGGTTGGAAGAGATCACCCAATGCCACACTTTCAGTGTCGCTCGACAAAGGGGGTAAGATCAGATTCCCCCCCTTCTTCTTCTTTCGGCTTTTCCCGGTTAGGGGTCGCCACAGCAGATCACCTGTCTGCTCATGATTGGCAGTGGAGTTTTACGGTGTCGAGTTGCCAGCCCGGCGCCCAACGTTCCACAGAAGGCACACACACTCACACCTAGGGCCAGTTTAAAATGTCCAATCCACCCACAGCATGCCTTTGGGATGTGGGAGGAAACCCATGTGACCACAGGGAGGACATGCAGACTCCGCACAGAAGGCAACCCAGCAGAGGATTGAACCAGAGAACCTCCTGCTGTGAGGCGGCAACGCTAACCGCTGCACCACCGCGGCCTCCCAAGATCAGTTTCCCCCCTGTTTATTGATATACCAGACCACAGACATGCTGTCAGTTTATGTTGCAATAGTCCATAGAGGAAGAACACCTTGAAAGGCCTGCAATGCTAACAGGACCACTCTCACTTCTAGAACACTGATATGCAAATTGGTTTCTAAGGGGGACCACTTGCCTTGGACCGTCCTTCTCAAAAAATGCTCCACCCACCCCAGTTGGGAGGCATCTGTGGTTAATGTGGCTACTGGAAGAGAGAGAATAAAGGGGCGATCCAACTGAATCCACAACAGAGATGATCCTTCAATACTCCAGTGAGTTTGACTAGAAAGGACAGAGGATGATGCAAAATAGTTCACTGAACAGCTAGAAGTCATTGGAGAACATGCATATAGAAACAGGCCACAGGAATTAAGCTTGCGGCTGCTGCCTTCAAACCTAGAGCCTGAAGGACAAATCTGGCTGGAGGAGAAGGGTGAACAAGAATTTGCTGTGCCACAAACCTGATTGTGTCTACACAATGTGTATGAAGGCAAGCACAGATGAACTCCAGGTTCTGTACAGGCTGTAGAAGATGAGATTTGGAGATGTTGCCTGAAATGTTAGTCTTTGACAAAGTTGGAGCAAATAGTCCCTGGACTGCTCTAAGAAATGCCTGGTTGGGGCGTTGAGAAGCCAGTCATCTAGATATGGAAACACTCAGAATTCCAGCAGTCTCAGGTGAGCTGCTACCATTGCCATACCTTGGTAGAATCCCTGGGGAATGTGGTGAGACCAAATGGCAGAGCTCTGAACGGACAGTGACTGCCTCTCATCCAAAAGCACAGAAATCTCTGGGATTATTTACTCATCTTGATGTGACAGTACGCATCCTGAAGACTGACTGAGCACATCCAACTGTCCTTCAGTAAAAAGGGCAGAAAGGACAGAAACATGTTCATTTGGAAAACTGACTTCTTCACAAATTGGTTCAGGTTGCAAAATTGGTCTTGGGTCCCCCTGTCTTCTTTGGCACTAAAAAGAATCTTGAATAAGTTCCGAATCCTCTGTGTTCTGGTAGGACCTCCTTGATTACTCTCTTGTCCAGAAGTTTTTGAATTTCCTGTGCTGCAGCTTCTTTCTCATTGGGTGGGACTTTGAGAAGCTTTCTACTTTTGTTTAGGGGAATCTGGAAAAATGGTATGAAATAACATCTGATTATCATTTTTAGCAGACTACCAACAATGAGAGAACAAATATTCTCCAAAGGCTAGAAAGGTTTAAAGAAGATAAGACAGGTACCCGCTATGGTACATTAGAAACTACCAAATGGTACAGAAAAAGTTATAAAGGGAGCAACCGGGAGAAAAACTCAAACATATAAAAAAAAACTGGAGTGGGAGGAGATAAATGGAGTATAAAAGATAAGAAGAAGAAGCTCTGAGAGAGGGATCCAGATCTGTGTGAGATGGTGGCAAATGAGATCTGAGGTACTGTTAGCTGACTGGGGCATTGTGGGGAGGAGGAGGAGCTCGAGAATTGGATCCAAAAGTATAGTGTATGCAGACGAATCAGATCTGGTACCCACATGATGTGCATACTCTGTTAAAATATCATATGGAAAGCAGTTATATGAAGATTCCAATGCTGATGCACAAATTATTTTGAGTATGAAACAGAAAAATTTATGACTGCAATCTTATCTGTGCTAAGTGGATAAACTAAGCTCTAAACTTAGACAACAGCACAAAAAAAAATGACCAAACTACAAAAACAAATGTCCCCAAAACACTATATAAACTATATATATATATATATATATATATATATATATATATATATATATATATATATATTGGTAAAGATTTTCTCTCTAAGTGCATTCCCACAGACAGCTAGAGGCACCTGCACTCTACTTATAGGTATGCCTCCTTAAAGTGCCATAAGCTGTATTAAAAGGATATACGGACATGCACATGGGCAGATGCATGCAGAATAAATTGCTAAGGTACTCCAAATCACTTCAGTTAATGAGATCATCTTCTTCTTTAGGCTTTTCCCGGTTAGGGGTCGCCACAGCAGATAACCTGTCCGCTCATGATTGGCAGTAGAGTTTTTTACGGTGTCGAGTTGCCAGCCCGGTGCCCAACCTTCCACAGAAGACACATGCACTCACGCCTAGGGCCAATTTAGAGTGTCCAATCCACCTACAGCATGTCTTTGGGATGTGGGAGGAAACCGGAACACCCAGAGGAAACTCACGCAACCACAGAGAGGACATGTAGACTCCGCACAGAAGGCACCCCAGCAGGGGATCGAACCAGAGAACCTCTTACTGTGAGGCGACAACGCTAACCGCTGCACCACAGTGGGTGCCTACTTCAGTTAATGAGATCTAACAGAATAAAATTGGAATTCCTTAACACAATGGTATTATTTAAAGTAGGTAAGAAACAGTAATACATTATTTCTGGGCAAAGGTAACACAGGTTTAACCACGGCTGGATGTAGCTTTTCACTCATGCTCACAAAGAAAGCATACCATCTACAGGGTAAATCCTACATTATTCATACCCAAACAAGACATGCTGGTTAAATACAACTGCATAACATACACTAGTACATTTTATGTTAATGCAAAACATATACAAATACAGTTATATTCTGTTGCTAGAATTGCTTTATTTTTCTTTGACAGTTATTTGGAGAGGACTCTCAAATTTCCATGAAAAATAAGTACAGAAAAAATTGAGTTTTGTTCTAGGAAAACTGATTTATGAAGCCTTGCAGTGTGAAGGCCATGACATTTTTTTTAACATGCTAAGGTCACACACTTATAAAAAAAAGCAAATTAGGTTTTCTTCTTTATCACGTGCTTTATAAAGAGGGATCCTTCCTTTAAAGGTCAACAAATAGGTTTATCACCACCAATCATAATTTTGTGCTTTCTAGCTTAGCTCAATGGCAGAGAGGCATGGTGACCAGGGTTTAATTAGCAGTCCTGGTAGTGGAGAAGCTTGGCAGAGAGGGACAGGAGTAAAGTGATATGGCTGACATGCTTCACTTGGGGGGCTTGGAGAGGGTAGTAGGTACTTGAAAAGCACATATATGTTTGATGGATGGGGGCATGGCTGCCTGCTGACAATATCCCTTATGGACGTGGGGGATGTTACATGAGAACAGATCACTGCATGTCCCCCCCCCCCCATTGGTGCTGCAAGCTGGGAATCCATGGAAAATGGAATGCAGGACTAAAGTAAAAAAATCCTTGCACCATCCTTAGCAGCTGTCAAGATGACAGCTCCACTTGGTCAACCCTCACCCCAATGACGGTGAACAAATGGGACAACTGAATGGGAGGGACTGATGGTCAACATGCAGTGAGGGCAAGGAGTATGCAATCTGGCACTTTCCTCTTCGATGTTTCCATGCTTAGTCGCACAGCAACAAAGGATTAACATACTGGCTACAAAAGCATGCCTCATTCCTCAGCTTGCCAGTTCACAACAAAGAAGACTTGACACTGACACTGCTAACAATGAATGCATAAGTTTAAACCTTCCAAACTTAAAAGAATTCTAAAAAGCAGAGGCTGATGGAAGGGGGTGTCTAAGCACATGTGGTGCTAGGAGAGTATATGGGACCCATCAAGGATGGTCCCTGTCATAGAATCATAAAGGTAAGAATACATCTGTTACCTCTGTCAACAGAACTGTCCTTGATGGGTCATTTTCTAGGCTGAATCACCAAAGGTAAATCTGCCTAAAGTAAAGAAGATGTAGTGGGACAGACCAGGACCCTAGGTTTAATGACAGAATCCTGAAGTACAGACATATCAAAGAAAACCCAGACTCCTGGCATGACATCAAGACAATAATGATTTTTGAAGGTATGTACCAATGACCAAGTGGCAGCAAAAGACATTTGTGCAATGGAGGCATTTTTAAAGAAAAAGTGGAAGAAACTATAGGTTTGCTGTGGTGAGCTTTGACTACTTAATTTTCCAAAAATGCACACAACTACCTTGCAGAACACAATGTAGTAGTAATCCACTTGAACATAGTATGTCTGGAAACTGTTTGCCCTTCTCAACCCAAAGAGAGAAGGAGACAAACACCTACTTAAATCTTCCTAAACTCAAGAACCCTTTTACAGTAATCCCCGAGCTGACCATCCAAAGAGAGAAGTGACCTTTTCCCTACTGCTTCAGCCTTAACAAACAAAACAGGCAAATTAACAGATTAGTTCATGGACAATTCAGAAACCAGTATAGGGAGAAGGAATGCACTTATGATCCTTATGAAATGCCATACATGGCCTCCTACAAACATGCCTGAAGCTTAGAAACCCTGTGAGCAGAGGCAAAGGTTGCTAGGGAAAAAAAACTGCCTTTCAAGAAGTGAATTTTACTACCGCTGAGCCAAAAGGTTCAAAAAGGGGACAAGGCAAGCCTGTCAAACATGAAGTTCAGACTCCTCAAAAGAGACACGGTTCTTCAAAGATGGGAGAAGATGCAGCACTGAAAGGAACCACTTGAGTAGTCTGTGCTGTACCATAATATTGTTCTTGAAAGATGATGAGGACAGGCAAAGACAGGTATAACACATGTACCTTGACTACGTCCAAATCTTGGTGGTGACTGAGGTATCCCAGAATGAAGTGCAAATTGATTGATTATGGCATTACTGGGTACTGTAACTGTAAAACCTCATCCAAATGGGAAAGTACAGCTGCCCTGTAGGCTTCAGTTACACTAACTTCATGGTCATACAACTGTAAAAAAAAAATAGAAACCCCCCCAAAACTTTCAAATACTGTCAATGCACAAAATGAAGCAGCATCTGCAATGACTTCCTATCTAATGATTGATGAAGTAGTTGCAAATTGGGAAAAAAGAAATAAAAATGTAAACTCATCCACTTTAAACTCGGCTAAGTACAGGGAAGCCTCCTCGTGGAAGTCATCCTACCAGCCTAACCATTTTTAATATACCTGTGTGACGGATCAGGCAGAATACAGGATCTAAAGGAGAAGACACTGAGATGGAAGTAGCTGTCTTGCCAACCACAGAAAACTCCTTTACTAAGAACCAGGACAGAGTTTCATGCATTACCATGGACCTAAGAGTCTGACTTGATACACCTTTTTAGCCAGCATGGATCAATGAAAATAAGCTTTATTCTTTCTTCATTAAACTCTGCAATAAGGTATAGGAGTGGAGGAATGCAAAAAAGGCATACAGGAATCCCCCTCACCACGGGATGGAGAATGCATTCACCTTTAATATCTCCTTACTTACTGTTTGAAGAGAAGAGTGGGAAAACAGTAATTTCCCAAATGGTAATAGATTAATCTACATAATGACTCACTTCTAGAACATCCAATACAGACTGGAGCAGCAGTTCACAGACTCTACCAAGCATGTTCATTTCCACAGTGATGTGAACTGTTGAGCTTGTGATGACCCTAGCTAAGGTCTGTTGCACATTAGCTCTCTTTAGAAGCAGTACAACCTCACACCTCCTTGCTTCTTTAGGTACCACAAAACAAACAGGCTGCCAGATTAAAATCAGAGGGCCTTGGATGCAATTTGCTCTTCAGGGCTCTGGGGGCTAGAAAGACAGCTCCCAGTTCTATTTGATAAGCAACCACCTTCTAAACAGGAAAACAACTACCCATGAAATGTGGAGAATCAGACACGAGCTTCCCATCCCTACATGAAAGCATCTGTTATCAGAAAGTGTGAAGGGTCTGAATGCAGGAAAGGCAGATTAACCTGAAGGTTGGTTAGAAATTTCTTTCACTCCAGAGACTGGAGACAAGGTCCTGCCACAAGTAAAAAAACATGAACTCTCTGTAAAATCCACTAATACCTTACAGTCATGGCAGCCAAAGACCAGAAGTTGCAGAGCAACCTCATCCAGGTAGTTGAGAACATGACTTCTTGGACCCTTTCTGCTGGGAGAAAGACTAGAAATGGAAGTTTGGTCTGCAAATAAAAAGGCAATCCTCTGAGACACTGAAATAGATCACAGAGGACTTCTCCCAGCTAGTTGTCAACCCCAGGGAACAAAGCCACAGGGACACTAATTGTAGGGATGCTATCAGAGAGTCCCTCAATGAGGCAACCAGAAGCCATCCATTTTAGAACAAAACACAGGCTGCCTTCTCTTGCAAGGCTCTACTCAACACATCCAACAATTTGGTAAATTCTTTGCCACTGAAAAAAAAAAAACAAATGTTGAGAGTCTTTACTGGAAGTGATGTCAACCCAGAACACCTTGAAGGATTCTCCTTCCTGGGTCCCAAACAGCGATGTGCTAAAAAAGGGTTCATACTGTCTAGTAATGACATGCATATGCCCAGCAGAAGTAGACATATGACCCTCTGAAGAACTGCCATAGAGAACTAGATGTTCCTATGAAGTCAGAGACACGGAATGGGATAAAATCCATTCCTTTTAGGAGCAGGAAAAGTAGATGCAACAGCCCCAACCCTGCATTATCTCCAGCTGCTCAAAACACCCTGCCAATAAACAAAAGTCTCTTAAAAAAAAAAAAACAAATAAATAGAAAAAAACCCCCCCAAATAAATAGAAAAGTAAAAAAGGCCCTTGTTCAGGTAGAACCAAGAACCAATGAACTGCAAGAATGATTCACAGCTCTCTAAGATGACAGGTGAGCCTGAAGAATGCTTTCCCCTGTAAAGTTCCAGACTGCAGATTGGCAAAGAGGTTTCTTCCACTTTTGGGATTTACTTCCGTAAGGGAATACAGGACAAAGGGTGAATTTAATCATCCTTCCAAGGTATTAGGAATATGTTTCTTCACTAGGTCACTGCCACGTCCTGATGATACCTAACCAAACAGCACTTTCCCTTGAAATGGGCATCCAGGACACTATCCCAGAGTTCATCCAAATTGGGATGCTAAACTCTATAATGCTATCTTAATTCAGGCATATACCTGAACTTGCAAGCCTGTAACAGTCAAAATTGCAGTGGGCTATATGGAAGGTCACCTTAACATCCACAGGCAGTGTTGGTTGGATCCACATCAAGCTCAGTCTAAGGGGAGGCCAATAAGCTTTTCCAGTACCTGGCTACCAGACAGGACAAGAATTTGGTCAGGCACGATAAGATAAAATGATGAGGGTTTACGCTAACTGGCAGAGCAGTACACTCTCTTGCCACATGTTTGCAGGACTTCAGACTTTGTCTATTGGCAGGAAAGACAATGCAGTGTCTCTTCAACTGAGAAAAATCACAAAGGACTCAGCTTAATGATATTTTGTAATGGACTCACTCTATTCATATGGGTAAACTGTACAGTGTTGTCCACCTTCTTCAGGATCATAGGTGCAGAGTCACAGTGCATCCTGGGCTGCTATAATAGCATTCCGGATAACTGGCTATATGGCAGGGATGACTTGGGATTTCTCTATCATCTTGACAACATACCCATTCCAGTACTTCTGACTGGAAGTATCAGCAGCCTATAGCAGGTCCATGTTGGACATCATGATCCACAAGCCCCCCCCCCCGCAAAAAAAATGCCTTGCTCTTTCTAACCTAGTCCAACCTAACTCTAACTGTAGGCTCCTTAGGTCATCCAACAAACTAATGTTAAAAGTGACATGGTCTCACAACTATCATGGCAGCTCCCTCTACTCCTATCAAAATAGTCAAGGATTGGAGCAATCTAACTCATCACATCCAAAAAAATCTCAATCTGTCCACATTTAAAACTCCCCTGAACAATTATTTAAATACTAACTGGCTTTCCCCTGTAATTCTCCTGGCTACTCTCTCTTCTTATTGCTGCTCATCTCTGGCATGAGATTCCTATTTCTGCTCATCTCTTGCATGACTTCCATATTATCTCTCTGATTTTTTATTTTTTCTTGAGAACACTGTATATGTTTGTATAACTTCTAAATTTCTGATTTGTTTTGGGATATTTTATTCATTTTATAACTTCAGTTTTTCTCTCTCATTATCTTTCTTTGTAAAAGTTTTGCTATGACCTGTATTCCTTGTGTTAAAAGTTGTTGCATTTTTGCTTTATTTGTTCTTAAATAATTGTACTTGACACTACCAGGTTAACAAATGTAAATAATTACAATAAATAATAAAAAAAGAGGACTCCTTTGCCCTTGTTTTTCTCAAGGACAATAGCCTGTAGTTCTTCAGACTCCTCACAGCAGCCTCAAAAGGAGATGCTCCCATGCTTCCTTTCCTTCCAGTTGCGAGTTCACCTATGGTCTTGCACAGAGGTGCGCAAACAACTGCTTCATGGCAGGTGTTAGGAGAAAAAGAACACAAAGCAACAGCATGCTTGCTAAAGATGGTGCATAGTGGGACAGAGGCAGCAACAGGCTATACTACGTGAAGGCGACGTCCTGCTTCTGCAACACAAACTCCCACCAAATATCAGCACTGAACAATGAACCCCGTCATGGAATGACATGAAGTTAATCTCAACTAGGGCAAGCAGACTACTGGGCCTGAAGGAAGCCAAGACAAGGAAGACCTCAGCTTTGAGTACTCCTGATTTGTGACAAGGTGACTCAAAAGGTCAAGTCCCAGGAAAAGGCCAGTAGGTCTAGAGATCTTAATGGATCAGCCAGGAGGCTGGACTCTGTATACATTCGGTTATCTACCCTTCAGGGTAGAAGCCAAGGGTGTGTTGAATTAATGTCATCTAATAGAATGACTTACGTAGGGGCTTAAGCACACTCTAGAAGAGGACAGGATTAGTACCTACAGTGTCTGGAAGATATTTTAAAAATGGAACTATTCAAGGACCCTTTGAACATGGTTCAATGCACTAGTGATTTAGTTGAGGCTTGAGGGTGTGTAGTGAGTGGAGTTTCCCACAAACTTTTGCACAAGTTGTCAACCACCACCTTCATTTTGGTGGTAGGGCATGCCAGAAGTCTTTCTACCCCCCCCCCCATTCCAGTGTCTATGGATGACAAAGTTGGACTGCTGTGTCTTAAGGCTGATCATGACACAGTACTTCTCCCTAAGACAGTACAGAAAATGCTGTCCAAGTCCTGGCTGGGAATTTGACAGTCACAAGGATGCCGGGAGAATTTATATCAAACCGTGTGAATTTAGGAACTTTTCACCAATGGAGCTTAGGATCAACATTCAGTCTGTGAGAAAACAGACCACAGGAGCTAGGTGCAATTACACAGTCCACATTGTGCCACAACATGCAGTGGCATAGTGAGTGTGCATGCCTCCTAAAATAATACGCTTAAAACTGTGGCTGGTATAGACGAAGACCCCAGCCCACAGTATCCATCGAGGAGGTTGCCTGATACCAGATCTGGTATACATTTTCAAGTAATCAGAAATAGCCTGAATAAATGATGAACTAAAAGAACATATTACCAGCAGCAGCATACAACTCTAACATCCTGGCATCTTGCATGCTGTCTGAAATATAGTTAACAGGATCTGGACAGCCATATAGCACTTCTGAGAAAAATATGATATACCTTTCTTCCTCATAAAACCTAATTTTGAATCTTCTCCCTTGTTGCCAGCTTGAAGTTGTTTATTAGCAGTAGACTACCATACCTAAAATGTTTTTTCACCACTCTACTGTCAGTGCTAGCCACAACTAAATGATTCCTTGTCATCTGGAAAGTCGGTTAATTTTCATTTTCAATGCTCCATTACTGAAGGCAAACATTATTCTAGGAAGGCAACTGCCTGGTCACTTATTTGCTATCCACTTTGCTATAGCTGTATTGAAGGCAAACTAAACTACACATCAGAATTAAGGTTCTGTTAAACTAATATGTGGGCAATAGCAGCATGCATTACCAAACTGTTACAGACTGGCTTACCTTTACGGCACTGTAGTCTAACCAGATTACTTTCATAATCCAATGGCTTAATAATAACTTCAACAAAGTTAAACTGACCCTGTAGGGGAGAGAGAAGAAAAAAAAAACATTTATATGATAGTCAATAATGCTGTTTCCAAATATGTAATACAGCAACATTTCAAATCCATCCTAATACTGGGTTTCAAGAGTGTCTCTAACTCAGCATACACTCTGAAAAACAGACATATCCTTGAATACACAAACCCAACACTGAGCTAATGTTTAAGTTTTATATTTGGCTATGTTTAAGCATTCAGCAAAACTGCTTACAAAATGTAATACTTTAATTCCAAGGAAGTAATTTTACAAATGGAACTACTTTTGAAAGATAATGTTTTTGCTTTCAAAATCACATATGCAGGGGGTCGGACTGTACAAAAAACTGCAGTAGCACAGATAAGGTCCATTAGAGATGCCTACAACTGGTGAAAAAAAATCTATTTCGATGAACTGGTCAGACAATTGAACAACTCTTGAACAGGAAGGAAAGTCTTAATTTCCACAAATTAAACACAAAGAGGTCAAACAATCTTGGGGCAGGTTTCATCTCCTTAATGAGCTTCTGATGATATCTGAACAACTTGTCCAAATGAAGACAATAAACTGCTTCAGTGGAACTCGCACCAAAATACACAAGAAAGTTTTTTATGTTTTATTAAGTGAGGTAGCGTCTTCCCAGATCACCACGAAAAACATCCTTCATTCAGAGGGGTACTGTTACACTCTACAAACAGCGTCTCATGGTCAAGCTTAAACACTGTTTGCAAATATACTGGTTTAAGAATATAAGGCAAATTAACATAGTTACATCCTTGAACTACTAATGATACAATCATGTCAGGAAATTAAACAGGTAGTCTGTACATGATCAGCAATGCTTTAACTGTGTCTTATTTGTTTTCTGAGGATATGCTCTCATCTTATGGAATTGGCAGGTTCTGTTTCAACATACAAGTAAATGGCAGTACAAGATAAATTACTGTCCGTCAAGCCAAACCAAATGCTACAAGCTAGACAGCTCCCTCCTAGTCATTTTCTCGATCAACAATAAATGCTTTGTTGAGGCCCAACTCACCATATGTTCCAAAAATATGCTCAATGTCTTATCACCCTGTCCATGAATTAATTTAACAATAACCTATGACAAGGTGTTGGTATCACAGGATTTATCCACGGCTGGTGTAGTTTCATCACACCTGAGTGATCACACAAAGCCAATAGTGGGTAAATTCTGAGATACCCGCATTCAGGAGTGGATTATTCTTATTATACAATGACATTATTTAAGAAAGATATTGTTTACCTTCCTTAAACAATGCATTTAAAGAATGGCATTTTAGTGTTCTTTTGCATTCTTCCATGTTTACTGATGTCCTGCTCATGCATATGGTACATAAGTGTGGTGCAATGCAATCCAGAAGACACAGAAGAATGGACCTCTGTAGCAGACTGTCTCCTCTATTATTTATTTATTTTACTTGAAATACGAAAGTAATACATAACAATATTTACTGAAAGAGGTCTTCAACCAGAAAAACAAAAAAGAAGAAAATATGAGACATTTTGCAAAACCAAGTACAGTTGACAGGAAGGGGTACCAAGCAATACAAGTGATCGTACATCTAATAACTGTACCTCTTGAACTGTGCAGAATGTCCCTGATTTTTCCCTGTCCCTCATAAAACACATTAAGGATGGCATTACAGAGCATAAGTCAGTGGGACGGTAGCCAGTCAGCTGCCATGGTGTGAAAACAGTAAAGTACAGTTGTGTACACTTACCATAAATGTAGATGTTCGAGTGTATTCACTGTTGCAGTCATCACATTTGGGTAATCTGCTGGCAGGTTGCCCTCAGTCGGCCCGAATTCCAAAGTCTTGGGTCCTGCGTCGGCTGCTGTCTTCTCTTCCATGACATCAGGTCTTCAGGGGTATAAAACATGCAGCTGACGCCATTTTCTTTAGTTTTTCTTGCCCCCGATGTCAGGTGCCCCCGAAAAGTAGAAATATTATATATATATATATATATATATATATATATATATATATATATATATATATATATATAAATAAATATAAATAAACATGCATAAATATAAACTTTACCTTCTTCTACAAGCATATACACCACATAGGTTGTAGAAGACAGAAGGAAAGGTAAACTTTAGAATGACAGGGGGATGGCAGAAGCGTAACCTGGACTGCAACAGTGAATACACTCGAACATCTACATTTATGATAAGTGTACACAACTGTACTATGTTCTTCGTGTTTCACTGTTGTAGTTATTAAATTTGGGTAGAATCCCAAAGCCATGGTTGGGAGGCTGGAGCTAAACAGCATTAGGTGTGACTATAAGGCCCTGCAGCACTGCAGTGGTGTGAACAGAACTCCAAGTAGCCAAGAATGTCTTTGGTTGGTACTCCTCTGAGAAAGGCTGCTGAAGCAGCTGCAGCTCTGGTGTAATGAGACCTAATGCCCTTGGGCACGGGTTTACCATGGTGTAAGTAGCAGAAACAGATGCAGTGGCTTATCCACTTTGAAATTGTCTGCTTTGAAATAGCCATTCCTTCTGATCCTGCAGCATATGACACTAGCAATTGCTCACTTTTTCTTAGAGCTTTAGGCCTGCTCAAGTAGAATCTTAGCTGTCTGTGTACGTCCAAGGAATGCAGAATCCTCCCCCCCTTTGTTCTGTGGATTTGGATAAAAAGTTGGCAGATGAATTGTTTGGTTAAGAGCCACACTGGAAACCACCTTAGGCATAAAAGTAGGATTTGTCCTCAGAGACACCCTGTCCGGGAGAAATATGATAAAGGGCTCTACAGCCATGAGGGCGTGTAGCTCTGAAACACTTCTTGCTGAAGTAATTGCTAGTAGCAGAGCTGTCTTCCATGATAAGAACTTTATGTCAGCGGTAGCAGCTGGCTCAAATGGAGGTAGGGTGAGCTTTTCCAACACATAATTGAGGTCCCATGCAGGTAGTGGTGATCTTCTAGGAGGCCTTAAATTTTTGGCTCCTCTAAGATACTGCTTTATAAAGGATGAGAAAAGATTGGTGGCTCTGTATTGTAATGAGCCGAAATGGCAGAGGCATGGGATTTTGATTGATGAGAAAGACAGGCCTTTGTCAAGCATCTTTATTTATTTATTTATTTTATATTTGTTGACCGGGCTAGTCTAGCTGGATACATATCCATTTTCAGTAGAGGCCCGGGGAGAAAAGCTCCAAGCATGAGTAAATTACAGCATACAATACTTACAAAAAAAAAAAAATGACTAGCTTCAATTACATAGCAATATATGATTAGAAAAAAATAAAAGATATTATTGTGAACAATGTACAGAGACTTAGCATAGGTTTGAGAAACAATCAAGTCTTAACTCTTTAGTAGATTTCAGGTACAATCAAGAAACAGTTTATATTGTAATTTGAACATTAACATTCATTTGAAAATTAGCAATCACTAAGTCAAAGAAGGAGCAAGAGAATAGGCAGGAAAATACAAGTAGTAGAAAGGGTTAGCTAATAATTATTCAAGAAATGTAGAGTGGCACTAGCCCAGGAGGCGAGGAAAAGGGGGAGGAGAAATAAGACGATGAGTATGATTCAGTCAGGCTTCAAGCAGGGGCAAAGCCAATGTATTTTTAGGTGATCTTTGAGCTGTTTCTTAAAGAGTGGTGTAGATGAGAGAGAAGTGAGTGTTCTAGGAAGCTTGTTCCAGGATCTACCCACAACACTGGAAAAGAGTGAGTCTCCAGCTTTGTTATTAGATTTATTATTGGCAATTAAAAGCTTATTAGCTGAGCGTAATGTAGTAAGATTTGTATATGGGGAGATCAGATTAGAGAGGATAGGTGTATTAGTAGGGTGGTGCAGGATTTTTTGTGTAATCACAAGTTGATTGTATTGAAGTTGGTTTTGTAGTTCTAATCATCTGAGTTGTCGAAGGTTGAGACCGTGGTGGGTTCTATAAGGGGAGCCAGTGGCAAATCTGGCTATATTATTATAGTTAGTTTCAAGTTTGGTAAGATTTTGCTTTGATAGATTGGTATATATGGCAGACGCATAGAATAGGGTAGAAGTAAGATGAGTCTGGGCAATGGAGTTTCTCGCTAGTGGTGTAAGGAAGGGTTTGATCCTATACATCTCAGTTAAGTATTGTAATATCTGAGGAATATGTGGTTCTGCTGTATCAGTTCCTTGTGCTTGATTCCAAGCACAAAATCTCTTCCATTTGCCAGCATAAGATTTTCTAGTACTAGGCCTTCTGGCTTCCAAGATGACATCCATCACAGCTTTACTGAGAGGTGCCATTTGTATGATTACATGATTAGCCATGCTGCCAGGTTCAGGGTCTGTAGATGATTGTGCAGGATGTGATTGTTTTGCTGGGACAGTAGTTGTGGTCTTTGAGGCAAGGTCCAAGCTGGGTATTGAGACAAGTTCCTTAGGATTGGGTACCAGTATTGGCGGGGCCAGTCCGGGGCAATTAATATCATCTTTGGCTTCTCTTGTCTGACTTTTAGGAGGACCTTGGGTAGAAGAGGCAGAGGAAGAAAGGCATAAACTGATAGGTTTTTCCAACTGAAGGATAGGGCGTCCACTTTCTATGCTTGTCTGTGATAAGTCCTTGTGCAGAATCTTTTCAATTGATAATTCTGAGGAGAGGCATATAGATCTATGTCTGGGCTCCCCCATTTCTCTGTTATCATGCTGAAGACTTGTGGATTTAGTTTCCATTTGTGAGGATCCATAAGGTTTCTGCTTAAATCATCTGCCAGAGTGTTTTGTTTTCCTGGCAGGAATTGAGCTTGAAGATGTATTTGGTAGGTCAAAGCTGTGTCTCACAGTACCATGGCTAATCTACATAGAGGGTATGAGTGTGTGCCCCCTTGCTTGTTTATATACCACATGACTGTGGTGGTGTCCATCTTTATCAGTAGTTGTCCTGGATGAAGTAAGTCCTTGAAGGCTGTTAGGGCATTTTGAACAGCTAGCATTTCTTTCTGGTTGATATGTAGATGCATCTGCTTTGGTGCCCATATGCCCTGAATGCATCTTCCTGCCATGTGGGCCCCCCCAGGCATAATCTGATGCATCTGTTTGGCTGGCAGGGGGGTAAATGAAGGGCCGTCCCATGTTTTGCTGACAGGCCCTTGCCCACCACAGAAACTCCTGTTGCAGGCAGGGAATGAGAGGAATCATTGTTTCCAGACTGTGTGAATGTTGACTCCATAAACTTTTTAGGTACCATTGAAGTTTCCTCATATGCAGTCTTGCATATGGAATTAGCAGGATGCAGGATGCCATGAAACCCACAGCCTGCAGAATTTGTCTTGCAGAAGGCTGGGACTTTGTTACCATCAGTTTGAAGTAAGTAGTCAGTTGCCTTTGTTTGTCTGGCGTGAGGTAAGCCATCTGGGCAGTTGTATTCAAGCTTGCACCCAGGAATGTTATCTTTTGAGAGGGTACCAGTTGTGATTTCTTTTAGTTTATTGTGTACCCCAGGCATGTTAGAAGTCTTTTCACAAATGCCAGATGTCGAAGAAGAGTGTCCTTGTTCTCTGCTTGAAAGAGGTAGTCGTCCAAGTAAGGATATATTTGTATACTTCTTTGTCTGCAAAATGCAATTACTGGTGCCAGGCACTTTGTAAAGACCCTGGGCGCAGTAGATAAGCCAAAGGGCAGTGCAGAGAATTGGTAATGCATTAAGCCAGCCTTGAATCTGAGGTATCTTCTGCACGACTGTCTTATTGGGACATGCAGGTATGCCTCTTTTAGGTCTAAAGTCACCAGCCAAGCTTTCTTGCCCAGCATGGGCAGAAGTTGCTGCAAAGTCAGCATCTTGAATTTTGGAATGTCCAGGTATGTGTTCAAAATCGAAAAATCCAGTATTGGCCGCCAGGCCTTGTCCTTTCTGGGTACCAAGAACAGTCTTGAGTAAAAACCTTGTCCTTTTTCCTGTTCTGGTACAATCTGAATGCCCCCCATATCCACGACGGACATAACCTGTTTCTGTGCCTCTGCCCATTGATTTTTTGGCAGATCTGGCCAACCAATTGCCATTGGCAGAGTGTGGAAGTGGAATCTATATCCCTGTGATACGATGTTTAGTACCCACTTGTCCTGGGTTATTAACTGCCAATTTTGAGCAAAGTGCTAATTTTCCACCTATGGGTGCTGCCAAAAGATAAGTGCTTGGTGTAGGCAGAGGGAAGTCATTGGGATTGCTTTCTGTAGGTTTGCGCTTTATCTCCGCCAGATTTGGAGGTGGATGCGCCCCATTGTTTTGACCTGTATGAGTCCTGCACCTGGTATCTGGAACCCTTAGGGCATCTGGATTTGCCCCTTTGAGCTCTGTCTGACATAGGAATGGGCCAATTTTTTGTAGGCCAGGGTCTACTGAATCTTGGTGGCTGCACTTGTAAGAAGTCTAACAGTTTGCATAGACTTAGCTTTGTCTTCCATTTTCTTTAAAACCTCTTCTGCCTTAATACCAAACAGAGAATCATGCTGTAAAGGTGCATCTAGCAATTTAGCTTTAACATGATCAGGCAAATTTTGTTCCTTTAACCAGGCATACATCCTAATCACAGATCCAGTAACTTGGCCCTGCAGGAGGCCTCTAAAGAATCAAAACCACATTGCAAAGTATGCTTTCCAACTTGTTCAGCTGCATGCAATAATTCCTGCAATTCTTTATTTTCTGCACATTCTGAAATCAACATCATTTTCTGTTTCAGCAATCCCATAACATGTTGTTGGTACTTAAGCATATGAAATAGACAGCTTAGGGCCCTGATTGCCAAGGTTGCAGATGTATAAACCTTTTTTCCCCATCTGTCCAGTGCCCTTGAATCTCTGTCAGAGGGGGTAGGATTATTTGCTGTTGAGGCCTTAACTCCCTTTGGACCCTGTGAAATAGTTTCAGGATCAGCAGCAGGATTTCTAAATAAAAATTTAAGTAAGTCAGGGACGCTGTAATATCTGTCAGGCTTACTGGGAGCCGGGGGTAAGGAGTCAGGGGTCAGGCTTGACTACGAAAACACATCATCCACAATGTCTAAAACAGAGGGAATGGCTAAAGGCTTGTGCTGAGGGAGAAGAAGGAAATCCCTGAGCCTCTTTTTTGATTCTGAGAAGTCTTGACTCTCCCAGTGAAAATGCTCCCTCAAAGTTTGCAAGGTTTCTCCAAAAGAATAATCCTCAGGAGGAGATGCAGATAGAATAGACTCCTCAGCATCAGAATCCTCATAAGGAGGTAAAGATAATTCCTGATCAGAAGAGGAATCAGAAGAAACAGAAACCTCATCTGAAGATTCATAATCAGTGTCTTGCCTGGGCCTCTTATCTGGAGGAGGATGGGTACTCCTGATCAAGGTAATGAGGTCTTCAGCCATTTTGATCATCTGTTTTTTAGGCACAGAGGCCCGTGCAGCTGTCGTCGGTTTGATATACAAATGTTGAGATCTGAATACTCCCTCAGAAGCCGGTGCCTGCTCAGCGGCTCCGGACCCATCCAAGGGAGATACATCCATCAGTCCAATACCTTGAGTATCTTGCGGCATGCCAGACTCCACATGGGTGTCGGTAGAGGCCTGAGACTTGAAGGTAGCAGGTATCAGGGGCTGCAAAAGCGCCTCATTGAGTACCGGCGAACTGGCGACTGGCTTAGGAGAAGCTTTGTCGTCGGTTTTGGAACTCGACTGCCTTTCTCTGTCCTTTTCTTTGCGTTATGTATTCCGGTACTCGGATTGCTACCCGATGACATTTCTGGGTAGTTAAATCTGTTTCCAAAATACTTGGATGCAAAAATATACGATGCTTAATAGTGCGTTGGTTAAATCTAGCACAAAACCGACAGCCAGGCACATTGTGATCAGGGCCTAGGCAAGGAATACAGTATAAATGGAAATCCTTATAAGGTATTTGCTTCCACAAGTAATACAATTATTAACTTTTTCTGACATTGGTAAAAAGCAAGAAAAAAGTTTCCCCATCGGGGTACTAAGCTTAAGTGAAGACTTCGGTTCTGAAACTCAAACTCGAATATTTCAGTAGTCGGCCGACCAGCACTTGCGAAATGCTTCTGCTTCGGGCACCGCATGGCAAGAAAGACTAAAGAAAATGGCATCGGCTGCATGTTTTATACCCCTGATGACCTGACGTCCTGGAAGAGAAGACAGCAACTTGACGCAGGGCCCAAGACTTTGGAATTCAGGCCGACCGAGGGAAACCTGCCAGCAGATTACCCAAATGTAATGACTGCAACAGTAAAACACGAAGAACATCAGAGAAAAAAGGACCACTGAAACTGCCAGTTTGGGTAAAATTCAGTCAGTAACTAGTAATTACACTGTCCGAGTGGCCAACAAAGAAGAAATTTGGAAAACCTGAGAAAAACAATCAACCAGAAAAAAGGAGAAAAGAAAACTCTGCCTGGAAAGACTCCAGCTGTTCAGCAAAAAGAAGTTCAAGTTTCAGCTTTGGTGCAAGAAATAGTGTCCGGTAATTTAGAGGAAAAAAATAAATCAAATAGGTTCATAAGTGTGTACTAGGCTAATAGCCTTGGGGCCTTTACAAGCCGAGCCATAGGATTAACCTGGCATAGTGCCACCCGACCTTAGTTCCCAGTGCCTCTGTCGAGTAGAGCCACTGGTGTTAGCCCAGGGTGAATTTTCTGTTTCCCATCCACTCATCAAGATTTTGCTTTTTTTTAGTCTGTCCATATAGGACAAGTGTTTAAGGCCTAGCATCCTCTTTGTGAGGTACTTTTGCGGCCTCTCCAGTTGTTGCAGGTGCCTAGTGAGGTACATGCCAAATGGGGCATTGTACTCGATGATTGGCCTAATGAGGGAAGAGTAGAGGGAGACAATGACCTCTTTCTTCCTGGATGCAAAATCCTTAGTAATGAGATGTGCCACATAGAAGGGCTTTCTGACCACAGTGGCAATGTGGTGATCAAAAGAGACGTTGCTGTCAACTTGTGTTCCCAGATGTCGTATAACGTCTTCTGTGTTCAGTGGACTACCATTAATGGGTAATTCATGGGAACCGTGCTTTTCCCAAAGGGGATGACACATTTTTGGCATTGAGCTTAAGGACTTGGTTCTGACACCAGTCATTGGTCACAGTAAGGCCATTATGTATGATGTTAACATCACTTGGGGAGTTAATAATAGCACCCAACTTCCAATCGTCTGCGAACTTTGTCAGCCAGAGTCCCTTCGTGTTGGCCCGGACTTCAGAGAAGTAGATATCAAACAGGAGAGGACCCACGACCAAATCCTGTAGGACTCCACTCCTGACTAATCGTCAGTCTGACTTGGAGTCAGCTACTCACACTGTGGGGGTTTGGTGAGTCAGTTTGCAACCCACCCAGTGATATAGGGATTGATGCCAAGCTTAGTGAGTTTTTTTTATGATTCCCGAGTGGGGAATGGTATCAAAAAGCCTTGGCCAGATCAAGGTAGGCTGTACAAACCACCTTGCCTTCATCCACAGCTTTGGTGACTTAACTCAAAGTTGTTGACCAAGTTGAGCAGGCATGATCTACCCTTCACAAAACCAAACTGTGTGGGAGCCAGAGTTTGGAGATTCCCTATATCCTTATTAGGTCCATGATGATGCATTCCATAACTTTGCATATTAGACTCATCAGGCTAATGGGGCAATAGTTCCCAGGGTCTGTAGTCACTCCTCCTTTGTGGAGAGGGATGAGTGTAGCAGTGCACCATTCGGCAGGGACAAAGCCTGAGGTGAGGCTGTGACTAAACAGGGCACACAGGTGAGGGGTCAGTTCACTCTGGAGTTCATGTAGAACACAACCAGGAATATTGTCAGGTCCCATAGAAGCTGTATTCTTGGCCTTGGACAGTGCTGTTTTAACCTGTGTAGCAGTAATACTGGGTGCCTGGCAATCTACTGGTATTGTGCTCGGTCCTTTGGGGGGGGGGTAAAGTTGGCACTGAATCTGTCGGCCAGTATACTGGCAATATCTGTTGGCTCAGTATAGCAGGTACCATTGAGCAGTAGCTCAGAGCAAATCTGGGTATTGCCGTGGAGATGCTTTACATAACTATAGAAGGCCTTGTGGTTGCCTTTACTATCTGCTGCAATTTTATTTTCATACCTAGCTTTAGAGGATTTGATGAGGATCTCAACTTTTTGTTGAGGCACATAAGGGAGTTTTTCCAGTCTTGGGACTTCACCTTATTCCGCATCAGTTTCCTCCTTCTGTTCTAGAGTTTGTTTATGGCAGGAGACCACCAGATTGGCATCCTTTTTTAGAGGAGAGTGTCTTGGTTCTATTCGGTATGGCTAGATCCATGCATTTGTGTATGTGTTTGTAGAGTGCATTGGTGTATGATTCTGCAGTCACGCAACTATTCTCCATTTGCATGGGTGCCGTGAAGTTAGCCACCTCTGTTTTTAGGATCCCAAAGTTAGCTTTGGAGAAGATTTTCATGGTGGTTACCTTTGCTGGGGGGTGGGGGGGTGGGAGCGATGTGGATTTCCAAGGTGATTAGTTTGTGGTCGGATCTAACCAGGGAGGAGCTGACTATTGGTGTAGAGCAATGGTCGCCCATCTTAGTAATGACCAGGTCAAGGATGTTGCTACCTCTAGTGGGGGTAAGAACAAGCTAATCCAGGGCATTGGAATTAATGAACTCCAGGAAATGCTGGGCAAGTGTATTGGTACATGAGTAGTTTACCCAGTTAATGGAGGTGTAGTTGAAGTCGCCTAGTAAGAGTGTGTTAGGCTGGGCCCTAATATTCTCCAGGGTGCTTAGGAACGTGGAGCGCGAGTCTTGGGACGTGGTTGGAACCTATAGCAGGCTACGACCTGAATCACGGTCTTACCCAATGTTAGCTGCACCTGAAATATCTCTGATGCATTATGTTGGGCTACCAGTCTAGAGGTGTGCGCATCCTTTATGAATATGGAAACACCACCACCTTTGGAGCTTCGGTCTAAGTTCTGGGGCCGAAAGGTGTCGAATGAGTTATAGCCTGGTAGTGCAGGGGTGCTTTCTGCTGCCTTGAACCAGGTCTCTGTTACAGCACAAATGTCGATGTTCTCCATTTTAAGGAGTGCCTTGAGCAAGTGCATTTTGAGATTGAGACTTCTAGCATTGAGCAACATGACCCTCAGATTGCATTTGCTTGTGGCTGTTACGGTGGTAATTTGGTCTTTGGAACACAACCTAAAAAGGCACTATAGGGGTGACAAGAGCCTTGGCCAGTATCCGGAAGCCCAGGGGTGACAGATACAGGCCATCTCTGGCAAAGTATCGAGGTCTGTCAATCATGTCATCCCAAGCAGACAGATACTGGATCCCCTTATAATGACACGAGAAACTTAGCCAATTGTTGAAATCAATCATTTTCTGCTTGTACTGTGGTATCATTCGGGGTGATGGTAGGATGCTGCTCAGGGCCTAGGGTCATACCTGCCTGGGCTACATAATCTGAGAGCCCCTCCATATCTCTCTTCATGTAGTCCAGGGAGGTACGTCTCAGGTCATTCACACCTACATGTACAATGACAGCATCATATTTGTTTCTGTTGTTGAGTGACCTATGTGCATGCGTTGTGTGTAGGATCCTGGCACCTGACAGGCAGCTGTTACTTTCTCCTAATTCAACCTAGTGAGTGGGACATCAGTGTGCCTCACTATCGAGTCACCTATGACTAGTGTGTTGGGCACACTGTTTTGCCTCAAGGGCTTTGGTTGAGTGGCACACTGTTTAGGAGAGTTGTGTGTCTCGTGATTAGTGTTGTGTTGGTCGAGCGCACTTCTGCCTTGGGGGGCTCTGCTGCTTAGGTAGATTTTTATTGAGAGCCTCCACGAAGGTGGGTGTGTGGTTTGTGTTTTTATGTGAAGGCAAAGCTGGTGTGTGTTCCAGGTGGTGTTGTTCAAATGTTGACCACCTCCTCCTGACCAGAGTGCGTGGTTTCCAATTTGTATATATAAGTGCATCTCTCACAAGTCTGAGTGTTGGAAGATAAGAGGAGAGGGTCGTTGGTGTACATGAGGCAGTTGCTACATTGCCTCAGGATGCCCAAGTTCACCAGGTTAATAGCAGAAAGCACAGGGAACTGACCTTTAGACACGCCTGGTGGGGTGGGCATTAATAATAAGTACTAGATCTGTTTCCTTATAGAAAGTTTAGTGCTGGTAGCACTTGTGTGCTACAATAATTGCTACAAGAAGTCTGGTAAAGTGCTAGACTAATAAGCTAGTATAAGTGCAGGAGAGGAGAAATCTAGTAGATCTAAGGGAAAAATTAAAGATCAAGCTCTGGCACCACTCAGAAGCTTTCAAACAGTTCTGGATACAGTAAGTCTGAATCTGAACTAGACTAGTTACAGAAAAGGCAGGAAATGAGCAAACGCGGGCTTTTAAACCGGAAAGTTGAGAGAATGTACTCACAGGAGATTAAACAAATGAAACACTAAAGGAATACATCAACTCAAATAACAAAACTCTGAAAAAAATGGAAGAAACTTTAACTAGCTATTCAGATGAACTGATAAAACTGCAAAAATAAGTAGGTGAAATGAAGAAAATTCTGGCTAAGTACAAGACTTCTCAAGAAAAGCCATTTCAAAAAACAGCACTAAAAGGCAGAGTGCACAAAGAAAACCTGAGATTTTTCTGCTATTCTGGATAAACTGGAAGGGAGAAAATAAGAAGTTATGTACCTACCATAACGTTCCATGTTAGTTGTCTTCTCTCGCCTTCTTTCTTGCTTGATGGGTTCGGAGCCGATCCTCGGCTCCGACTCGGCACTTGCTAAGCTCGAGAGTCACTTTTACCAGCTCGAGGCAGCCCCATATCCCATGATGCAAGGCGGTAAGTACCCAGATCTCGTTTGATGACAAAGGGCAATAGCACCAAGCATAAATACTTCCCAAAGGAAGAAAGAAAGCCTACAGGATGAAAGAACCAGTTCTGAATGGTCTTCAGCATAACAATCTCTTGTAGAAAGGTCTGTCCAGGCCTGGGGGAAGGAGGGAGGGTCGCAAGAAAGAAGGCGAGAGAAGACAACTAACATGGAACGTTATGGTAGGTACATAACTTCTTAATGTTAAGTTGTCAATCTCGCCTTCATTCTTGCTTGATGGGACCGCGTCCCTAGCACCTCTATCCTGGGTGGCTCAACGGAACAGACTCTTGAGGACTGTAGAGCCAAAACTGGCTCTGTCCCTGGAGGCCAAGTCCAATTTGTAATGGGAAACAAAAGTATGAGGAGTGGCCCAAGTGGCCGCTGCACAAATAGTGTCTAAAGGAAGTCTAGCTTGAAAGGCTGTAGAAGTAGCTAAGCTCCTAGTTGAATGTGCTTTAGGTTTTGAGCACAGCTGTTTTCCCCTGAGCAGATAAATTTCAGAGATGACAGAAGAAAGCCATCTAGATAAAGTCACTTTAGAGACAGGAAGGCCTTTTCTGTTATCTGCATAGGAAACAAAGAGTTGATTGGATTTCCTAAATTGTTTAGTTCTGTCCAAATAATATCTGAGTTGGCGGTGGACATCAAGATAATGTAATTTTTGTTCCGATCTGTTTGAATAGTTTGGAAAAAATACAGGAAGTTCAATGGATTGATTCAAATTAGCCTTTGAGGTGACCTTAGGCAAAAAGGTCGGATTAGTTCTCAATGATACTCTGTCCTTGTGAAAGACCAAATAGGGGGGTCGAACCGAAAGAGTTTGAAGTTCAGACACCCTCCTGGCCGATGTAATAGCTACTAGGAATAATGTTTTCCAAGAAAGAAATTTTAGGGAGCAAGAAACAGCTGGCTCGAAGGGGGGAAGAATCAAGGATGTCAGCACTAAATTGAGAGGAGGATTCCTGATTGGAGGCTTTAGCAGGAAAATTCCTTTCAAGAAGGCTTTACAAAGCCTATGGGACATGATATTGTGATCTGCGATCCCGACATGAAAGTTCGAGATAGCAGCCAGTTGAACTCTAACTGTGGAAGAAGAGGAGCCTGCATGAAAAATCTCCGCTAAGAAGTCCAAAACTGCCTGAACTGGGGCAGTGAAGGGATTGATATTCTTGGCTTTAGCCCAATAAGAGAAACGTTTCCATTTGCTTGTATAAATCCTCCTGGTAGAGGATTTTAAAGAAGCTACTATGATGTCTCTAACAGGGTTAGAGATCAATGGAAGCCTGGCTAAGGAAGGAAGTGGAGCAACCATGCTGAGAGGTTGAGAGAAGGGATAGACCGGTGCAGCTGACCGGATTGGTGAACCAGAAGATCTGGCACTGGGTCCAGATGCCATGGCTGCACCAAAATGTGACGATGGAGGAACGGAAACCAAATTTGTCGAGGCCAATAAGGAGCAATGAGAATCATTTTGGCTCTCAAAACGGTAGCTTTCTGGATAACCTGAGGGATTAGAGGAAAAGGAGGAAAGGCATAAAGAAGTCCCTGGGGCCAATCCTGGGTCAGAGCGTCTCTGGGGGGATGGCCTGACAGAGGGAAGAGAGAGAAGAAGTCTGGGCATTTGCTGTTTTGGGGAATAGCAAAAAGATCGCAACATGGGCGACCCCATTCCAGAAAAATCTCCTCCACTATAGATTGCTTGAGAGACCACTCGTGAGGCATGAGAATAGCTCTGCTCAATCTGTCCGCTAAAATGTTGGTTTTCCCAGGGATGTGCGTTGCTACCAGAAACCGATGAGAGGAGATCGCCCATTGCCACAGTCTGAGCGCTTCTCGACACAAGGGGTAGGACTTGGTTCCGCCCTGTTTGTTGATATACCAAACTACAGACATGTTGTCTGTGTGGACTGCAATCGTCCCTACAGGAAGAGAGTCGTTGAGGGCTTGCAACGTTAAAAGCACTGCTCTCATCTCTAGGACATTTATGTGCAGGTGGTACTCGAACGGTTGCCACGTCCCATGAACCATCCTGCCCTGATAATGCCCCCCCCACCCGATCAGGGAGGCATCCGTGGTGACAGTGGCTACTGGGGATGGGGGTACAAAGTGTCTGCCTTGGTGAATCTGGGGAGAAGTGATCCACCAAGCAAAATGATTTTTGCAAATCTGTGTCACCAGAATTTGGTGACGCATTGGAAGTTGTTGGTAAGACCACTGAGTGAACAACATCCACTGAAGAAGGCGCATGTAGAAGCGAGCCAGGGGAAGAAGAGTAATAGCCGCAGCCATGAGACCTAATACTTTTAGAACCATTCTGGCCTGTACCTTCTTGTTGGCTAGAATGATCCTGACATGACTTTGAATGTCTGAAACTCTTTGGTCTGTAAGGGTAGCTGACATCCGAACAGTGTTTAAGTTTGCGCCTATGAAAGTAATAGACTGGCAGGGCAATAAGGATGACTTTTCGAAGTTGATCGTGATGCCCAAATGAGAACAAAGATTTATTGTGTAATCCCTGGCTTGAACAAGCTGATGCCTGGTGGTGGCTGACAGGAGCCAGTCGTCGAGATACGGAAACACCTGGAATCCTTGACGTCTCAGGTGAGCCGTGACCACTGCCATGCATTTGGTGAACATTCTAGGGGCTGTGATGAGTCCAAAGGGAAGGGCTCTCAACTGTAAATGACTGGACCCCAGCCGAAGCGGAGAAATCTCCTGGAGCGTCTGTGAATTTTTATGTGATAGTACGCATCCTGAAGATCTATTGAGCACATCCAGTTGTCCTTCTGCAAGAAGGGCAGAATCGACTGAAGAGTGACCATTCGGAATCTTGTCTTCCTCACAGACTTGTTGAGTCTGCTGAGATCCAATATTGGTCTCCAGTCTCCCGTCTTTTGGGGACCAAAAGAACCTTGAGTAGATTCCGGCTCTGAATGGTCTGTTGTAACTGGCTGAATGGCTCTTTTGCAGTAGTTTTGAGACTTCCAACTCTGCAATTTCCCTTAGACCGGTGGTACGCCTGGAAGGGAATTTGAGGGATAGAAAGGACTTTCCTCGAAAGGAATTTTGTAACCCTCGGATATGATCGACTGTACCCATCTGTCTTGAGTGAGAGAACGCCAGGCTTCTGGGTACAGTGATAGTCTTCCCGACTGCCTCCAAGGAGGGACAGCCGGGCAACATCTCAGGGATGCTGAAAGGGCTTGTCAGAGAGAGACTCTCTGTTTCCCTGGTTTTGTGGACCCCCTCTGCCTCTAGAGCGGCGTCTGTTGTTGTTACCCCCTCTGCCTCTAGGGGTAAACTGACCACGTGAATCCGGCGTGACTCCTTGGGATTTGCGGAACCACATTTTGCCACCCTTCTGTCCTTTGGGATAAGGTCTAGAAGGGGTGGAAAAATGGACTCCTACGGCAGACAGAGTTTTGCCGTCCTGCTCACACCTGGTCAACGTTTCCTTCACTTGAGGGCCAAACAGAGCTGACCCATCAAAGGGAGAGTTTGTGAAGGACGCCTTAAAGGGATCTGCAAAATTACATAGATGCATCCAGGCTTGGCGTCTAAGAGCCACACCTGTACCTGCGGCCCTACTCGCTCCATCAGCAGCATATGATATAAGCCGCATGGAGGAGTTTGCAATGGAGTTAAGGGTTCCTAGCTGCGAAGCAATTTTTTCCTGAGCCCCCGCAGCTGTAGGATCCTGCACAACTTCACCTAGCTCCTTAAGGATATCCCTTTGGAGTCTGGTGAAGTGACAAAGATAGTTCAGCTTAACGCATAGCAAAGGTCGCTGAAGAAAACATCCGCTACCATATCTATCCATGGTCCTAGAGTCCTTATTAGGAGGATGGACAGGCGGAAGGATCTGCAAGTTCCTTCTTGGTGGCAGCCGCCACCACCATGGCATCAGCGGGGACACCTTTTGTAAGGAATTGCTTGTCCGACGGGGCAGTAATAAATTTAGAAGACCTCCTAGGGACAGGCTCTACAGAGTCAGGAGCAGTCCACGCCTTTCGAGCAATAACCTGCATAAGGGGGTCGAAAGGCGGAGACACCCAGGAGGTGGAGGGCCGAGATCCAAACGCCTCCAGGTATACTGACTCATCCTCAGAGGGATTGTTGGTGGGCCAGTTTCCCCTCTGTCTAAGGAGTTCTAGGATGTCTGAGAAGGAGACATCCTCAGAGGGGGATCTTGGGGATCCCTCTGACTCATCTAAGTCAGTATCCGAAGTGATAGACTCGGGGGAGTCTACGTGTTTCCTCTTACAAGTCCTCTTCCGCGGAGGATCACCCGACAAGTCAGGAGAATCCTCAGAAGAGGGGGATATTCCCAGTGGGGAAACCTGAGGCGGAGGATCTCTGGGTCCGGGAGCAAGAGAAGTGGCAGAGATGTCAACAGGCACTATAGAGGGAGGAGCTAAGGGAACAGACTGCTGGCTGAGTCCAGAGGCCAGCACACTCTTCATCACCTCGGCTCCCTCCCAGGAGGTCCGAGAGAACCCGCTCCAAGAGCTAGGAACTCCAGGACCCACCGAAAGGAAGGCTCCGAGGCAGATGTCGGAGCCGAACTCACCAGGCCGAGGCTCCAAGGGGAAGAGCGGGGTCGGACAAGGGTCCGATGCCACTCACCCCCTCGGAGGAGACCAGGGAAGCCCGGCCACCGAATCCCTCTAAGGAAGGTCTCGAAGAGGAGATAAGAGTAGAGGCTGAAGGAGCAGAAGGGGGTATCTGTCCCTCAGCCGTAGCAGAAACTATTCCCAAAGACTCCAACTCCAAACTCTGGGGTAGAGTCGAAGGAGGAACTGCAATGGGGTGTGGACTAATAGTCGTCTGCTGAGACAGACTATGTAACATTTGGGCCAGTGCCTGTGACTTTAGTAGTCTACTGACCACTCTCTCCAAATCATGGTCAGAAAGCCTGGATGACCTTGAAGATCAGCTCCGATGGCTCCGCTCCGAGAGGAGAGGCGAAGCCGGAGCCGAAAGTATCGGCTCCAAGGAAGGGGACCTAGACCTCTTCCTCGAAGGAACCATCGGAGCCGATGAAACTACTGAAACTGTCGGAGCCGACAACTTATCGGCACCGACAGGTAGCTTCGATGTATCGGCTCCAGCCGGAGCCGATACGGCCATAAATGTAAGGGTGTCGGAGCCGATCGGAGCCGACACCAATGCCTGGGCCACATGGTGGTCGGAACCGATCGGAGCAGACACTGAAGTGGTCGAACCAGAGTTGGCACCGATAGCCATCGGTGCCGAAGGTTTAGGTAACCCAGAATCAGCTCCAGCCGGAGCCGATCTCGACTCTGAATGAGTCGGAGCCGAGGCCACAGGCTTGGACACAGAAGCCTGGGCCTTGGAAGACTTAGAAGTCTTAGATGGGGCCGACTTAGCCGGAGAGCCCTCCGGCTTAAGAAGGCCCCTCAAAATCAATTTATTTCTTCTTTCCTGCAGGACTCTCTGGCTAAAAGAATGACATATAGCACAGGAGTCCTGCAGGTGAAGAGGCCCCAGACAGTACAGGCAAGAAGTGTGACCGTCTGTCAGAGACATCTTCTGACAGCACGAGTCACACTTCTTAAAGCCTGAGACCCTTTCTTTAGACATGGTGTAAACACACACACACACACACACACCAGTCCAAGAAATAAAATTAAATATACTAAAAGGTATCACTAACAGACACACACACACACCCTAACAGGGGGGGGATGGGATGGGTTTTAGTCTGACTAAAAGTTTAGAGGAGACAGGGAAATTTTCTGTCAGAAAGGAATTAAAATTAAGTTAAAACTAATAATTTAAGTTTTTTTTGTAAAAAGGGGCTAAAATAGTAAAGTAATAAATCACTTACCAGGAGCTGGTAAAAGGAGGACCTCATCAGCGAAGCAGCAAACGAGATCTAGGTACTTACCGCCTTGCATCATGGGATATGGGGCTGCCTCGAGCTGGTAAAAGTGACTCTCGAGCTTAGCAAGTGCCGAGTCGGAGCCGAGGATCGGCTCCGAACCCATCAAGCAAGAATGAAGGCGAGATTGACAACTTAACATTGTATTTTATGAAACTACAAATAAGTACGTATATTCCAAATCTGGCCCATGACGCAGCAGTAAAGACCAATATTAGTTAAGATGCAATCACACCAGCAGAGAGAGTAATCCTGACAAAACTGTAGCAGAAAGGAAAAGGATTAGAAGAGAAGCAAGTTTATTCCAGCAATCACAGAATGTTTAGTGGCAGGTGTGCAATCCAAGCTGTTGTATTCAGAAATATCTTTTGCTTAGAGGATCAAAGACACTTTTGATGCAGAATAAGCTAAGAAGGAATTAAACTGTATTCAACAAAGAATGAGCAAGAAAGCAGAAGGGTACTCTGCTTCTCATTCTTTTGTCAACAAAGCCTATGGACAGACTTTATCACAGAAACCTTTTCCACTGGTCTAAAGAGAAATGCCTGAAACACAAAAAAGCACAGCAGCTGATCAGAAGAACCTGGAGTACCTTGGACTTGAATTAGAGACTGGTCTTGGAAGACAGAGATAATCAAGAATACCAGCAACACAAACTAGAATAAATGGGAGATTATAAAGCATCAATCCCACTGAAAGACGTGCAATATTTGTAAGAACAAGTGGTTGAGAAAGACTAAAACTTTGTTGACTTTATTAAATCTGTGGGTGAACTGTAAAGCATATATCCTACTTTATGCCATTAATGTGTGGAAGGGCACTGAAGGGACTGAACTAACTAAAACAGTTTTTGTTCTTATTAGTATTTATATAAAAAATTATGCAAATTGCATGTTATATTGTAAGGCAGTTTTGCAGTGCACAGTCTGAAATTTTAAATGTATGAGGTAGTTTTATCAGCGACTGTTGTATATGTTATAGATGTCAAGGCAAGGAAGTACTTTTTTTAGTTGTAAGATGTTTATGCTTTATACTGCAACAATATTAAGGTTGGTCAGAAGCAAGTTAAAGTAAATACAGAGTTATGATCTTGGGATCAAGGGTGGCTGTCTAGATTAATGTCCTTGGTCTGAGCTATAGACAAGTTTTTTTTTAAGCAAACACGCTTGAAAAAAATATGACACGATGAAAGTTATGCAAAATTAGTGTGTTTTTTCCCCACTAACAAATGCTCTTACGTGGGAGACAAGAAGCCTGCAGGTGTAGGCAGGTGGCCAAGTTATGTTGATAAACTGAGCTCTGAGTGAAATTTATGAAGATTCTTTCATGCATCTGCAAAGTTGTCATCTGCACTTTTTTCCTCACTGCTGATTGCTGGTGTAAACAATTAATCTTGAGAGTTCTAAGCACTCTTTGCTGACAGAAATATAAAATTTCAAGGTCCAGTAGCAAACAGTTAGGTGAAACAAGCTTTGAAACTGTGGGGAGTGAATGATAAGTAGTAACCTCCCACAGCAGTCTTAATACTTTAATGTGTTTAACAAACAGTGCACAATTTAGTTTATTTCTTTAAAGGTAGTCAGACTATTTTTTCTTATGGCTAAAAGGTGGGTCTATGTTTACTGATCGAATGGCACGTTCCCTAACGGCCATTTATAAAACATATCATTCACTGAAAGGCTATATGACTGTAAAAAATATCAAACAATCATAGCTGGCTATCATAAAGAAAATGGCACAAAGTACATACTTATTGGTAACACAGGGATAAAGAAATCGGCCCTTTCCACACTGTAGTGCGATCCCAAAGTTGGCATACATAACTAACAGAGGGGGTGGAGCGCATAGCACCCCACATAACAAGTATTCACTGTTCACCGAATCTTCCTCATATGGGGCTGCCCCCACAAAGCCCCTGCTAATTATATACACCAACTACAAGATCGTACTATAGTGGGAAAAGGACATTATCAATAAGTACGTACTTTGTGCCATTTTCTTTACATTGGCCAACTATGATTATTCAATGAAATTTTTTGCAATCATATAGCCTTTCGATGACATGAACTTTTGATGCTATGTTTACGATGAATGGCCATTCGAGGAACATGCCACTCAATCGATAAATACAGATACTTAAAAGTTAATGTTGCCTGAAAGCTTGCAAGCAATTTTTCAGATCTGGGAGGGGAAATACAACAAAAGAACAGACAGCAATTAGTGTAAATAAGAAGACAGGCTGTAACATGCTCTTTAGCATGGATAACCTTCATTTTACATTAGGTAGTACTCGTATGTACAGTTGTCAATTTGGGCAACTGTTACTATCTGCAGGGGTAAACTTCATTTGTTGAAAATGTACATTGTTGTGTAAGTTTAAGGGGGTGGGAGGTCTAAAAATGTGTTTAGTTTTTTGTTTGAGTGTTTTCATAGAAGCAAAAAGTCTTCAAAAAATTTAACACAGGTTTAAATGGAGATGAGAAGCAACTGCATAACAGATCGGCCTGCTAGACACTAGTGTATTTATGTCATATAAAATGGATGGGAGCTACAGCTATCAAAATGGCTACTCTGTCCATATTACCATGGATTGCAAATGGCTTTACAGGTACAGACAAAAGCAGAGAGCACTGAATTATATTACCGAATGTAAGATGCAAAAAGAAATCTTGCTAGAGACACATTTGTATAGAAACGAGCATGTATATTTGACAAAAAGGATTTTTGGAATGATTCAGCAGAAAATCAGGAACAAAAGAAAACAGAAGTAATGCTACTAATTGTTAGAGAGAGACTGATAGTGACAGAACAGAAAAAAAGACTAATTGTAGATTTGCTGGAAGTATGGTGGAATTATTGGCAGGTGAGGAATTTTATGCTGGCATGTATTTCTATTCCACCAAAAAAAGCTATCATGGAGCTTAAGAGAAATTTGGGAAAATAATCAGTACTCTCTGCAGGATATATTATTTATCAGTAGTGACTAGAAAGTACAGTTTTGTACCTACCATAAATGTAGATGTTTGAGTGTACACCCTGCTGCAGTCATCACACTTGGGTTATCCTGTCATCAGGCGGTCCCGCAGTCGGCTGGAATTCCAAAGTCTTGGTCCAGCTTCGGTTGCTGTCGTTTCTTCCCTGATGTCAGTGAGCCAGGGGTATATATAATGCATCCGACGCCATTTTCTTCAGTTTTTCTTGCCCCAGATGTCAGGTGCCCCCACAAAGGTGGTCAGTAATTAGTACCAAATTAAGCAATTTTTGCACAAACACAAAATCCCTCCAGCTATAAGTAAATACATCAGGAAGGTATTCTAGAGATTTTAGCCAGTTAGATCAGAGGGGATGGAGGGAGGGTAACCTGGACTGCAGCAGGGTGTACACTCGAACATCTACATTTATGGTAGGTACAAAAATGTACTATGTTCATCGGGTTACCCTGCTGCAGTTGTCACACACGGGTAGAATCCCAAAGCTAAGGATGGGTGGAGGACTTATAGAGGGTTAGAGGGGGCTAGAAGGCCCTGCAGAACTGCAGTGGCGAAGCCAGCTCTAGTCTTAGAGTAAGGTGGTAAGTGATAGTGTTTGGTAAAGGTGTGTACTGAACTCCAAGTTGCAGCTTCCAAAATCTCCTTGGTAGGAACCCCCCCGAGGAAGGCTGTAGATGTAGCTGCTGTCCTGGTAGAGTGGAGCCTAATGGTAGCAGGTACTGGTTTTCCATGATGGGTATAGCAAAAACGAATGCAATGTCCTATCCATTTGGAAATGGTCTGTTTTGATATGGCCTTCCCTTGTGAAGCTGTAGCATAGGATACAAAGAGCTGGTCAGATTTTTCTGAAAGCCTTAGTTTTATCCAAGTAGTAATGACGTTGCCTGTGAATGTCCAAGAAATTCAGGGGTCTTTCTCCTTTGTTCTGTGGATTTGGGAAGAAGGTGGGTAAGTGAATGGTTTGATTTAAAGCCACACTGGAAACCACCTTAGGCATGAAGGAAGGATTAGTTCGTAGAGAAACTCTGTCTTTATGGAAAATGAGGAAAGGTTCCACTGCCATTAGTGCCTGCAGCTCTGAGGCTCTTCTAGCTGAAGTAATTGCTAGCAGCAGGGCAGTCTTCCATGATAGAAACTATAGATCTGCAGAGAAAGCTGGTTCAAAGGGAGGTAGCGTAAGTTTTTCCAGAACAAAATTGAGGTCCCATGTTGGTGTAGGTGCTCTCCTGGGGGGCCTAATGTTTTTTGCCCCTCTGAGAAACTGCCTTAGAAGTGGATGCGAAAATAAGGGTGGATCCGTGTTGTAGTGGGCTGAAATAGCTGATGCATGGATTTTAATGGAAGAAAAAGAAAGTCCTTTGTGCAACATCTCGGTTAAATACTGTAGAATCTGAGGCATGTGAGGCTGAAGTTTGTTTTGGCCTTTAGCTTGGTTCCAGGCGCAAAACCTTTTCCATTTATCCGAATAGGCCTTCCTGGTGCTGGGCCTCCTAGCTTCCAGAACAACATCCATAACTGCTTGGGAAAGAGGAGCTGGCTGGATGCTTAGGTGATTTGCCATGCAGCCAGATTTAAGGTTTTGAGTTGGCTGTGAAGAATCTGATTGTTTTGCTGTGTGAGCAAATGGGCAATTTGTGGTAAAATCCAAGGTGGGCCCTGGGCCATATTCCTCAATAGTGGGTACCAGTGCTGGCGTGGCCAGTCTGGGGCTATGAGTATCAGTCGTGGTCTCTCCTTTCTGACTTTCAGAAGCACCTTTGTGAGGAGAGGCAATGGAGGGAAGGCATATACTGTCAGGTTTTTCCAATTGAAAGAGTGCGTCCACTTTCCAAGCTTGATGGTGAAGTGTCCTTGTACAAAATTTTGTTAGTTGATAGTTTTGAGGACTGGCAAACAGGTCTATGTCTGGAAGGCCCCATTTTTGAGTTATCATTGCAAATACTTGTGGATCCAGTTTCCACTCGTGGGGATCCATGATGTTTCTGCTGAGGTCCTCTGCCAATGTGTTCTTTTTTCCTGGCAGGAACTGAGCTTGTAACTGAACTTGGTAAGCCAGAGCTGTGTTCCACAAGGTCATTGCTTGCCTGCATAGAGGGTAGGAGTGTGTACCCCCTTGTTTATGTACCACATTACTGTAGTGTTGTCCGTCCTTATTGTAAGTTGTCCTGGATGTAATAGATTCTTGAAGGCTGTCAGAGCATTCTGTACAGCTAGCATTTCTTTTTGATTGATGTGCAGATTCCTTTGATCTGCAGTCCATACGCCTTGAACGCACTGTCCTGCCATGTGTGCCCCCCAGACGTGGTCCGATGCATCTGTTGTCATAGTTTGCCTGGCTGGGGGCAAGGTGAAAGGCTGACCCTTGTTGAGGTGACATGCCTGTGACCACCATAGAAACTCCTGTTGTAGGCAGGAATGAGAGATATCATTGTGTCCAAGCTGTGGCTGTGTTGAGACCATATGCTTTTTAGGTACCACTGTAATTTCCTCATATGCAGCTTTGCAAATGGTATTAGTAGTATGCAAGATGCCATGAAGCCCAAGGCCTGCAGAATTTTTCTTGCAGGTAGTTGGGTCTTTGCTGCCATTGTTTTGAAATATTGAGTCAGTTGTAGTTGTTTGTCTGGCGTCAGATAAGCCTTCTAGCCCATTGCATTCAAGCTGGCACCCAGGAATGTCATGTTTTGTGAGGGTACTAGTTTTGATTTCTTTTCGTTTACTGTGTACCCCAGGCAACTTAGAAGATGTTTTACAAAAGCCAGATGTTGTAAGAGGGTGTCCTTGCTTTCTGCTTGGATGAGACAGTCGCCCAGGTATGGGTATATTTGAATTCCTCTTTGTCTGCAGTATGCAATTACTGGTGCCAGGCATTTTGTGAAGACCCTGGGCGCAGTAGATAAGCCAAAGGGCAGTGCAGAGAATTGGTAATGGGTTGAACCTACAATGAAATGGAGGCATCTTCTGCAACTTTGTCTGATAGGGACATGCAGGTATGCCTCCTTCAGGTCCAATGTTACTAGCCATGCTTTCTTGCCCAACATGGGAAGAAGCTGCTGTAGTGTTAGCATCTTGAATTTGGGTACTTGTAAGAAGGTGTTTAGAATTGAAAGGTCCAGAACTGGTCTCCAGGCATTGTCCTTTCTGGGAACTAGAAAGAGTCTTGAGTAAAATTCTTGTCCTGGCTCCTGTGTTGGCACATTTTGAAAAGCTCTCATGTCCATGAGTGCTGTAATTTGCCTATGAGCCTCTGCCCACTGATTTGGTGGCAGATTTGGCATTCCTTTTAACCTTGGCAAAATGTGAAAGTGGAACCTGTAACCTTGAGACACAATATTGAGAACCCATTTGTCTTGGGTGATTATTTGCCAGTTGTGACTAAAAAGTGCCAGTTTTCCCCCTAAGGGGGCTGCCAAGAGAGAGGTGTTTGGCAGCTGTAGTGGGAAGTCATTGGGTCTGCCTTTTTATAAGGTTGAGGCCTGTCTTCCCCTTCTTTCTGGGTTGAAGCACCCCATTGTCAAAGCCTGTAAATACCTTGTGGTTGACCTCTGCTTCTTGGACGTCTGTATCTACCCCTTTGAGGTCTGTCTGAAACTGGAAAGGACCAATTCTTTGTTGGCCAATTTCTGCTAAATCGAGGAGGCTGAACCTGTAAGAAATCCTTTACCGTTTGCATAGATTTTGCTTTATCCTCCATTTTCTTTAATACCTCTTCTGCCTTAACTCCAAATAAAACATCCTGCTGTAAAGGTGCATCCAATAAATTTGCTTTAACATGATCTGGTAAGGTCTGTTCTTTTAACCAAGCATGTCTTCTAATGATGGACCCTGTAACTGCTGCTCTACAGGAGGCCTCTAATGAATCAAAACCACATTGCAAAGTATGATTTCCCACTTGTTCAGCTGCATGCAATAAATCCTGCATTTCCTTATAGTAAGGAAGATCTGAATTTGGAAGCATTTTTTGTTTCAACTGAGACATCAAATTTTGCTGATATTTAAGCATGTGAAACTGGCAATTTAGTGCTCTCATTGCTAAAGTTGCAGATGTGTATACTTTCTTTCCCCATCTGTCTAATGCCCTGGAATCTCTGCCAGAGGGGACTGGATTTTTTGCTGTAGAGGCCTTTACCCCTTTGGGACCCTGGGAAATAGTTTCAGGGTCAGCAATAGGGCTTTTATAAAGGAATTTGAGAGAGTCAGGGACTCTGTAATATCTGTCTGGCTTAACTGGAGCTGGAGGTAAAGAATCAGGATTTAAGCTGGATTCAGCATACACATCATCTACAATATCTAACACTGGCGGAATAGCAAGGGGTCTGTGTTGAGGTAATAAAAGGAAATCTCTGAGCCTTTTCTTGGATTCTGAGTAATCCTGGCCCTCCCAATGGAAATGCTCCCGCATGGTATGTAAGGTTTCCCCAAAGGAGTAGTCCTCTGGTGGGGAGGCTGAAGGAATGGATTCCTCAGCATCAGAATCCTCATAAGGAGGTAAAGAGTATCCTTAGTCTGAGGATGAATCTGAGGAGATGGACACCTGGTCGGCTGAGTCATAGTCTGCATTCTGTCTAGGCCTTTTATCAGGAGGAGGGTGGGACCCCCTGATCAGAGTAATTAGGTCTTCGGCCATTTTGAGCATCTGTTTCTTAGGCATGGAGGCCTGTCCTGGTGAATGCTGAAGTTGTTTCTTTGTTTTAGTTTTAGCAGATTTAATGGTTAAGTGAGTAGGCCTGAAAACACCCTCTGAAGCTGCGGGTTGTTCAGCTACTCCGGAGCCCTCTGAAGGGTTAGTCTCGGTAGGTCTCAAGTCTGGTGTATCCGAAGGACCAGCCATCTCCACGTGGGAGTCAGAGGCGGCCTGTGGTTCCAAAGAAGCGGTCGTCAGGGGCTGCAAAGGCACCTCGCTGAAAAACGGAGAACCGGCGACTGGCCTAGAAGAGGCTTCGTTGTCAGTTTTGGGCCTTGGATGCCTGTCCTTGTCTTTGCACTTTTTGTGTATTCTGGTCGTCGGTTGTTCTGATGGCATGGTGTAATTGAATTTTCTGCCAAAATAATGTCGGGCAAAATCAAACCGAAGTTTAATAGTGCGCTTGTTAAACCTAGCACAAAACTGACAACCAGTGACATCGTGGTCTGGGCATAGGCATGGGATACAATAGGAATGGAAATCCTTATGAGGTATTTGCTTCCCACAAGAAATACAATTATTAACTTTTACTGACATTGGTCTGAGACAAGAAAATGTTTCCCCAACGGGGTACTTAGCTTTGTAGAAGACTTCGGTTCTGTATTCGGAATGAAAATCTCAGGAGTCGGCCGACCGGCACTTGCGAACTGCTTTTGCATCGGGCACCGTGCAGCAAGAAAGACTGTAGAAAATGGCGTCTGCTGCATCTTATATACCCCTGGCGCACTGACGTCAGGGAAGAAGCGACAGCAACCAACGCCGGACCAAGACTTTGGAACTCGGGCCAACTGTGGGACCGCCTGACAGCAGGATAACCCAAGTGTGATGGCTGCAGCAGTGTAACACGATGAACATCAACTTTTGTCCATAGCAGTATTAATCAGCTGCACTTTGATGTCTTCTGTCAGTGGTCGTACTTTCAATCTTGCATGCCTATGTTTACTGAACCTCAAGCCATTGACCTAGAGGCCCCAGAGATGGAATCAAATCTGCACAAAATCATGCTCTTACCAACCTTTTGAGCCATGTGTGAGTCAAGAAATTTGCATCTTAAGGGTCTCGGCCTTTACATCTGCTGCCAGATCCTATACCCATTTGAGGACAACTTGATACTTCACCATACCTGTTTGGAAAGTGGCAGTCCTTAAAGCAAAAGTGGCAAACATGTACATATTTTTCCTAACTCTATATAGGATTTTGACTTTCCTGATTGCTGGTGACAGCGTTGGGGCTCAGCACCACCTTAGATCCTTAGAGGTGGGTTCAGGGTGATTTCAGCTGCATCTGCCATTAGATTTTTGTACTAAGTATTGAAAGCTTAGCTTTTAACCTCTTAGCACAAGAAACCTGGACAGATAAAATAGTAGAGGGACAAAGGCCCAAAACAGGGACACATTTTAAATATTGCTTTTACAAACATAGAAAGTTGCTACAATAAAAGGTTTTGTGTTAACACACTTTCTGAAAGATATGAAGTCTGAAACTCAAATTACTGTCACTATTTATTTACGTCAATCCTCAATGACTTACCAGATACCCAGAAATTTTATGAGGAAAAGACCAAAAATAGAAGCCAAAATCTGGACATTCTGTAATATCTGTACAGTTGATTGGCATGATCGGCAGACTTGGAAGCTCCTGATAATGGACATAGTAAGCTACAAGCAGTGAAAATGTTTTAGTCCCTTTAGTTTCATATACAAGAGTTAAAGGAATTAATTTGGGAGGACAAGTGGGCAAAAATTAAGTGGGGCATGTTAATTCATCCCATAGAATAAGGTAGTTTAGGATTACCTGATCTGAAGGGATATTTTGGATATATGTAGTTAAGGCTTATATGCATTACACAAGCAAGTTATAAATCAAAGTGAAAGGGATGATGATGATGAAACAGAAGGGGGAAAGGGGCACTGAGAAAAAGAGGATGGAGTAGAATTTTGAATACAGGTCCTAAGGAAAACAACAACCATACAGAATACTGTATTTAGAAAGTACACTAAGAAGTAAGCCCATATAGGAATGGAGAAATGAGATTATACTAATAGTGATGATTGTAAGTACGGATATAGATAGAGGGGGCTAGAATTTACTGCTGAAAAGGAACCAAGATTTGTGGGAGCAAATAACTAGAGAGGGAAAGATAATATAGTGGGATTAGTCCAAGCAAAATTTTGGACTGTAGGTTAGAAACTACCTTACCCACTGTGGTGGTGCTGCGGTAGCGTTGTCGACTCACAGTAAGACGCTGTCCGGTTCGATTCTCAGTTAGAGCGTCTTCTGCGTGGAGACATGCGTGAATGGGCGTACCTTCGTTGAAGGTTGTGCGTCAGGGCGGGTAACTCGGCATGTAAAAATCAACTACCAATCATTAGCGGACCAGAGTTCCGCTGTGGCGACCCCTAACCAGGAAAAGCCGAAAGACACAACAACAAGGTTAGAGACTACCTTCCTTATTATGGGTTGATAGAGTACAGGCAAAGGAAAGTAGGAGTGCTGAATGAAAGACTAGCTCTGGCACAGGTATTAGTAGAGTCTAAAACAGATGCTGCTGTTAAAAAAGGGATACTTACAAAGCCATATAAAATATTGCATGTTAACTACATTATAATAATCAGACAAGGTTAGAAAAAATTGGCAAGAGCGAATGGAAAGGCAATTTACAAAAGAACAGTGGGAGGACATCTATATTTCTCCTAAGGATAAAAAAATAAACTTAGTTTAGGATTTTTACTTTAATGTGTTTGGATGGGTAATTTTATTATCCAAGCAGACTTCTGACAATTTTTCCTCAGGTAGATAGCAAATACTGGAGGTATGGCGAGAAACAGAGAGGTAAATGGAGACATGCTTTTAGGAATGTAAAAAGTTGACAGATTTTAAAAATATAAACAACTACACAATAAGCAAATACAAAATAAGTCAAACAACTGCCACAAACTGTATAAAAGTTTATTTACCTTCGCTCCTTGGCACAAATGCCTTCAAAGTGTACCTCTTAAAGAATCTGTGTTGCTATTATGAAACTGTTAAAAATTTATTCCTAAAGGGCTTTCCAACCTTTCATTTTTGATATCTCTTGTATGTTCTTGCAAACCAGTTTTAAAAGCTCTTTGACTTTCGCCAAGATAAAACAGTTGGCATAAGCATTTTAACACATATATTATCCTTTCAGTGTTGCATGTAAAATCATTTTTAGGATAAAATTTTACATCATTAATCTCAGGGAACCTATTTACTAAATATTTACATACAGAACATCTATTGCATTTAAAAGTGAATGTCCTTAAAGAAATGTGATCACAACACGTATTATTTGGAGGTATAAATCTACTTTGTACTGCCACATCTGCTAAGTTGTGTCCCCACTTATAAGATATATGAGGAGAACTACTAATTAAACTGCCCAAATCTTTATTGCTAGATAAAATGGGCCAATAATATTTTAATACATCACTCAGCTGTTCACTCAATATATTATGTTGTTATAAAATAAATATCCTTACCTTCATTCTTATTTCCAACCTATCAACTGCCTGTTATCCAATTGTTTATGAAATGTTTCATTTTTCATTGATTTTTTACCATCACTTTTATTCAAAACCTTTAACATAGAATTTTCTACTATTTCTTTATTATACCCTCTCAACATATTAACTGTTTATTGCAATTCTCTCTGAAAATCATCATTCTGGTTACATAATTTGTCTAATCGTAAAAATTCACCATATGTTAGTACATAAATAAGGCATGGGGGATGGCTACTGGTGTCATATAAAAAAGATATTGCCCTATGCAAATGTTCTATGAACTGGTGTGAATTTGTTCATTTGCCAAACTGCATAAATCCAGATCTAAAAAGTAACCTGTCCTCCTATTTGCATCCCGTCAAACTTAAAACCAAATTGGTTTAACTGTATATCACAAATAAACTGTTGAACTTCATCTTCACCTCCATGCATAAGAAAATTAAATAGTCAATATAAAGAAAATACTTTGTTACATGTCTCAAAAAATGATGACTGTATATAATTTCCAATTCAAATTTAGCCTTAACTAAATTGACATACATGGGGACAAAAGCCCCCCCCAGCTGCATCTTGAATTGGATGGAACACTTCTCCATTAAAGGTGAAAAAAATATTCTTCACACGCAACAGCACCAATTCCACAATATATTGTGATAATGGACTAGCCCCCAGAAAAAAGTATAAAGCCTGTGTTCCTATTGAATGTTTTATATTGATATATAGATTTTTAACATCAAAAGATAACCAATACATGTTCATACCCCCACTTAACATCCTTGATCTTCCCCCAAAAATCTTGGGTATCCTTAATAAAAGAGGCTATTTTCATAACATAAGGCATCAGAAATTCTTGCAAAAAAATTCAATATTATGCAAAAAAATATTTTATTGCTGACACTATAGGTCGGCCACTTAAATGATACCTCTGTATATTTTTGGAAGACAGTAAAAAAAGTACAGTTTTGTACCTACCATAAATGTAGATGTTCGAGGATCCACATTGCTGCAGTCCTAACTATTGGGTAGTCCGCTGTCCAGTCGGCCCGAATACCAAAGTATATGGCTGACGTCGGTCAGGGCGCATTAGACTGACGTCAGTACGTCAGGGTACTAATGCGCATGACCGACGCCATATCCTCAGTCTTTTCTTGCCCCAGATGTCAGAAGACCCTGAAAAGATAAGGCCAAAACCCAAAAACTCCAAACATACCTGTACCAAAAATATGTACAATATATACAAAATTAGCAGAAGACAACCTCACCTACACAACCACCCCTAAACACAGAGGGGAAGGAGGGAGGGTAAATTGGACTGCAGCAATGTGGATCCTCGAACATCTACATTTATGGTAGGTACAAAACTGTACTATGTTCTTCATTCCACATTGCTGCAGTCCTAACTATTGGGTAGAATCCCAAAGCAGAGGTAAGGGAGGCTGGCAAATCATAAGGAAGCAGGAACTGACAACATGCCTTGCAAAATAGCTGTGGCAAAACCAGCCCTAGACTTAGAGTAGAGAGGAAGGTGATAATGCTTAGAGAAAGTATGCACTGAACTCCAAGTAGCTGCCTCCAAAATATCCTTAGTTGCCACCCCTTAGAAATGCTGTTGAAGTGGCAGTAGCCCTAGTGGAATGAGGCCTAATCCCAGCTGGAATCTCCTTGCCATGATGGGAATAACAAAATGCAATGCAACACCCAATCCACCTAGAAATAGTTTGTTTTGACACAGGCTTGCCCTGTGAACTCAAAGCAAAAGAAACAAACAACTGCTGAGACTGCCTAAAATCCTTAGTCCTGCTCAAATAATAACGCAATTGCCTGTGTACATCTAAAGTGTGCAAAATCTTTTCCCCTTTATTTTGGGGTTCTGCATAAAAAGTAGGCAAATGAATAGTTTGGTTTAAAGCCACACTAGAAACCACCTTAGGCATAAAGGAAGGATTAGTGCGTAAAGATACCCTATCCTTATGAAAAATCAAAAGGCTCCACTGCCATAAGGGCCTGCAACTCAGAAACCCTTCTTGCAGAAGTAATGGCCAACAAAAACAGTCTTCCATGACAAGTATTTCAATTCAGCAGTAGCCGAGGCTCAAAAGGTTGTAGAGTAAGTTTCTCCAACACAAAATTGAGATCCCAAGCAGGAGTAGGAGCTCTACGTGGGGTCTTATATTCTTTGCCCCTCTAAGAAATTGCTTGAACAAAGGATGCGAAAACAATGGTGGGTCACAATCATAGTGAGCTGAAATTGCTGCAGCATGAATCTTAATGGAAGAGAAAGACAAACCTTTGTCCAATAACTCAGTAAGATATTGAAGAGCCACACTCAAATTAGGCTCAGAAATCTCCAAATTGTTTGCTGCACTCCAAAATAAAAATCTCTTCCATTTTTCTGCGTACACTTTCCTTGTACTAGGTCTTCTGGCTTCCATAATCACATTTAAAACTTGTTGAGGAAGTTGAGACCTGCTGTCTTTCAAAACAGAATATGCCAGGCTGTTAGATGAAGAGAGTGAAGCTTGACATTGAGCAGATGACCGTCCCTCTGAGACAACAGGTGTGGATTCAAAGGTAAAGGCCATGGAGGCTTCCTTACCAGACTCCTCAGTAATGGGTACCAGTGCTGCCGAGGCCAATCTGGAGCTATTAAAATCATCCTTGGCTTGTCTTGTCTGACCTTTAAAAGCACCTTTGGAAGAAGAGGCAGAGGTGGAAACGCATACACATGAAGATTTTTCCAACTGAAAGAAAGAGCATCCACTTTCCAAGCTGTGTGATGAAACCTCTTTGTGCAAAACTTTGGCAGCTGGTGGTTTAGTGGAGAAGCGAACAGATCTATGTCTGGAGTTCCCCATGACACTGTCAATTTTTGAAATACATGAAGATCCAGTTTCCACTCGTGGGGATCCATGATTTGTCTGCTTAACACATCTGCTAAGGAGTTCTGTGCTCGGCAGAAACCTTGCCTGAAGAGTTAGTTGCAAGCTGAGCGCAGTCTCCCATAAAATCATTGCTTGCCTGCACAATGGGTAAGAATGTGTTCCCCTTGTTTGTTGATGTACCACATGACAGTTGTGTTGTCTGTTAGAATCAACACCTGCCCTGGAAGAAGTAATTCCTTGAAAGCCATTAATGCAAACTGGACTGCTAACATCTCTGTCATGTTGATATGTAGATGCTGTAGTCTGGCAGGCCACTTGTCTTGTATCCACTTTCCATTTAAATGAGCTCCCCAAGCAATGTCTGAGGCATCTGTCGTTAGAATCTGACTCGCCTCTGGCCGGGTCACAGAGAGTCCCTTGTTTAGGTGACATTCCTGAGCCCACCACAAAAATTCCTTTTGAATGCAAGGTATTATTTGAATGACAGTGTCCAAATCCTGGCAGTGCTGTGTCCATACATTTTGAGATACCATTGCAGCTTCCTCATATGCAGTTTGGCATTGGGAAGCACCAGAATACAAGATGCCATGAACCCTAAGGCTTGAAGGACTGTCCTTGCAGTCAGCCCGGACTGAAGAGATAGGTGATGGAAGTAACTGGAAAGATTCTTTTGTTTGTCCGGGGTTAAAAAGGCCATCTGGGCTGCTGTATTCTGTCTCACACCCAGAAAGCACATGTCTTGAGAGGGTACTAGACTGGACTTTATTTCGTTCACAGAATACCCTAGGCATCTTAGCACTGCTATGACATATTCCAAATGCTGTAGAAGATCTTCCTTTTCTTGAGCCAGAATCAGGCAATCGTCCAAGTAAGGATAGATTTGAATTCCTTTTAGCCTGAAGGAAGCTATCACTGGAGCCAGAACCTTTGTGAATACTCTGGGCGCAGTAGATAAGCCAAAGGGCAATGCAGAGAACTGATAATGAGAATTTCCAGCTCGAAAACGCAGATACTTTCTGCAACTTAGTCTTATAGGCACATGAAGGTAAGCTTCCTTGAGATCTAAAGTTACCATCCAGTGATCTTTGCCCAGCAGAGGTAAAAGCTGTTGTAACGTCAACATTTTGAACTTGGGAATGTCCAGATAAGTGTTGAGGATAGATAAATCCAAAATTGGTCTCCACGTGTTCCCCTTCTTCGGTACTAGGAACAGGCGAGAATAAAATCCTAGGCCTCTTTCTGGTACAGGAACTGGCTGAATGGCCCCTATTTGGAGCAACAGAGAAATTTGCTTGTGAGCCTCTGTTCTTTGTAGAGGAGGAATGTCTGACATGCCTTTGAAAGGAGGCAAGGTATGGAAATAAAACCTGTAACCGTGGTGAATGATATCCAGAACCCATCTGTCTTGGGTAATTAAATCCCAATTTTCTTTGAAAAGAGACAGCCTTCCTCCCAAAGGTGCTGCCAGGCAAGAATGAACTGGCAGCTGGAAAGGCAAGTCATTGGGTCTGCTTACGAAAGGACTGACCCCTGCCCTCACTAGAAGTCTGAGCAGGGGAACTCCCTGTCCTAGGCCTAAAGGAACCCTGCGCTCTGCCCCTACCACGTCTAGACCTACCCCTAGACTGGGAATCATAAGCAGGATAAGACCATCCCTTAGAAGGCCAATTTCTACTAAACTTCGGAGGCTGCACCTGCAAAAAATCCTTAACAGTTTGCATAGACTTAGCCTTGTCCTCCATTTTCTTTAAGACTGCTTCCACAGGTGAACCAAACAACACATCAGACTGTAAAGGAGCATCCAAAATCCTCGTTTTAACATGCTCAGCTAAATTCTGCTCTCTCAACCAGGCGTGCCTACGAAGAACAGAACCAGTGGCAGCCACCCTCGAGGAGGCCTGCACAGCATCAAAACCGCACTGCAAGGAATGTTTACCCACCTGTTCAGACACATGAACTAAATCCTGCAACTCTTTACACTCAATACCTTCCGCCAGAGCATCCACCTTAGATTTCAGTTGTGAAAGGAGATAATTCTGATATTTTAACATGTGAAACTGACAATTCAACGCCCTCATGGCTAAAGTGGAAGAAGTATACACTTTCTTTCCCCATCTATCCAAAGCCCTTGCCTCTTTATCAGGAGGGACAGGATTTTTAACAACTGAGGCCTTTACACCTTTAGGCCCCTGAGAGACAGTTTCCGGGTCTGCCCTAGGACTCTTAAAAAGATACTTATGAGTTTCGGGCACCCTATAATACCTATCCGGTTTAACTGGGGCAGGAGGCAAAGAATCAGGATTCAGGGAAGCCTCTGCAAAAACATCTTCCACCACATTCAGAACAGGAGGTATAGCTAAAGGCCTATGCTGGGGTAAAAACAAGAATTCCCTAAGCCTCTTCCTGGAATCAGAGAAATCTTGACCTTCCCATTTAAAATGCTCCCTCATGGAATGCAGAGTTCCTGAAAATGAAAAATCCTCAGGAGGGGAAGCCGAAGGAGTAGAATCATCCACATCAGAATCAGAATAAGGAGGATACTCCTGCAAGTCTTCAGCCGAAGACTCAGAAGCCTCCGAACATTGCTCAAAACTCTCAAACTCAGGTTCCACCCTAGGCCTCTTATCAGGAGGGGGCATAGAACCTCTTATCATAGTAATCAAATCCTCTGCCATTTTAAGCATATGTTTCTTAGGCAAAGACCCTGAAGCACTAGGAGAAACCCCCACTGAAGCTACACTTGGCCTGCCTCTCAAAGAAGTCTTGGAAACAGAAGGGGAGGCTCTAACCACTTTAGGAAGAGAGGGAAGAACAGCCACCTGAGAAGCCCCCTCAGCCTGGCCTACTTCCTGAGAGGATACATCCTGTAACAGTAAAGTCTCACCTGAGACTCCAAAGAAACACCTGGCAGAACCTCCGGCTCCACTGAGCCTTCCAAAGAACCGGCGTCTGGGACTGTCGGTTCTTCCCTCTAGGCTTTGCTGCTTTGTCCTTGCGCTTTTGGCGAAGCGGTGTCGGAGCATCCGGCGGCATTTTATAATTACAACGCTTCCCAAACACTAACCTGGCACAGTCTAACCTTCTCTTAATAGTGCGTTTGTTAAATCTAGCACAAGAGCGGCATCCAACAACGTCGTGCTCAGGCCCTAAACAAGGTATACACAAAGTATGATAATCCCTATGAGGTATCTGTTTCCCACAAGAAATACAGTTATTCACTTTTTCTGACATCCGGTTAAATACTGAGGCAAGAAAAAACCAAAATAATCCCCAACGGGGTACTTAGCCAACTTTGATTCGGTCTGAAACTCTGACTTCAGAAACTTTCAGAACGCCAACCTGCACTCGCAAAATTGCTTCTGCATTGGACCATGCGGCAAAAAAGACTGAGGATATGGCGTCGGTCATGCGCATTAGTACCCTGACGTACTGACGTCAGTCTAATGCGCCCTGACCGACGTCAGCCATATACTTTGGTATTCGGGCCGACTGGACAGCGGACTACCCAATAGTTAGGACTGCAGCAATGTGGAATGAAGAACATGTCACTATACATGCATTGCCTACACTAAACCTTCTCTCCACATCTTGTTTGGAAAAATATCACAAATAATTCCTTTTATTCAATAAAATTAAATATTGATTCACAGCTTCATTATAGATACTTATATCACTTTTTTCATACACCAAAACATCATTTAAATGATCATAAAACATATTTGCATACTGAGCATGATTTATGATGACAATTTTCTCTCTCTCTTATTGGCAGGTTTTATAACCAACTTTTGGTCATCACAAATCATCTTAACAGCCACCCATTGTTCTTTGCTCAAATTATATTCAACTGAATTTTTAGTTTTTTAAAAAATTATTAAACATTCTTAATTGCATGGTTTAAAGCCGTAGTAAAAATGTGTATATTTTCATTAATAAAGGGAAGAATAAACATACTATCATATTTTACCTTACTAGTAGTATCCAATGCACTATAAGCATTGCATTTCATTAAACTGATCATCTTCAGAAACACAAGAAAAAAATGAAGCCTCAGCACTACCATCTGAATTAAGTTTAACATTATCAATCCGTTTGCTAAAAAAGTCCAAAAAGTGTAAGTTCCTAGAAAAATGATAAACCACACATTTAAAAACATATTAACGAGGCAGTACGGTAGGTATAAATTTTAGACCTCAGTTCAGAACTGATAAAGCTGCTTCAAACACATATGTAGATAAATTTAAAACTAATGACTTAGAAATATATTTTACATCATTATAACAATCGTTAATACCATTTAGTCATTTTGCTCCTACCATCCAACTGTCTGTAGATCTTCCATGTAGCAATTAAACCCTCCCACTTCTGCCTCTCTTCTTATCATCTGTTTGTTGTTGACCGATAGGGACGTTGTTTCAAAACCTTTCTGCATAAGCTGTTGGAGTCTGCGCTGGAGGTAATGGAGGAAAACTCCCTCCTTCATTCTCATCTGGGGTTGTTTCTGCATCTTCCGTAGTAATAAAGGAAACAGGGAGATTTCTTACCTCTCACCCCGATGTGATGACGTTATGACATTTGATTTGCTTTTCCATAGTAACACTTTATCAGTGTTATAATCCCACAAATCCTGTTTAAGCTTGTATTTCTTCTATTCTATTAGATCTGTCTCACAAGAATTCAGCTTCTCATGTATTTCTGCCAACAAACTGTTCAACCTTGATGTATTAATCTGTCCATTAAGTTCTGAACATACTGATAAAAACCTCCTCCTTAATTTTATTTTGCTTCACCATGTCTCTTTCTAAAAGAATTTTAACCCACTCCATAGTGCACCACTGTGCTGCTGCAGTCCATCGAACCTTAAAATTTTTATCATCCTCAGTAGCAGAGTCAATTGGAGTAGTGCGGATTTTAAATGCTCTTAAGCCCCTCGGGTGCAATATCCAACTCCAGATATCTTTTAAGGCTCTAAATACGTAAGTGGACATTTGTCTCTTTAACCAAAAGATTGTACAACTTACTGTTCAGCTCCTGCAGTTCAGCAGAAATAGAAGCAGTGGCGGACATACCCACAGAAGCAAAGGGATTGCCCATTCTACAGTTCCTTTCCTCAACATACTTGTCCAAAAATTTAGAGACATCCATGGATATGGGGACTTGATCATCCACTGGAAAAATGTACTGCTCCATGGTTGGTGAAGGAGATAAAGGAACTGGATATGGAATCTTTAGAAAAGGGAAGGAGCACTTTACACAGAAATAAATGGAATCTGTGGACAAAGTACTTGCAAAGTAATTTTCATTAAGAGTGTGGTTTAATGGATGGTATTAATTGAGCTTTAAATGTAATATTTAAATGAAAAGTAATTGTTAAAAAATATATATGTGCATAGGCATAATGCATGAAAATAATGAAAAGTGTAGCTATGGTTCGTTTTCTTTTCTATTAGTGCATCTATGTCATTGTTTAAAAGTAAAGATTTAATAAAGGTGTTTACAATAAAAGTACTGTCAGGCTTGCGGCACAACTGGTCAGGTGTTTTTGCAAGCAGAGGTCTGAGAGTCCACTTCTTAAAAAAAAAAAAAAAAAAGTTGCCAAAATGTCCTCAAATACCTCAAAAAACAGTGGAACTGTTGTGGGTTTCAAATTCCCCCAAACCCAAAATGTCCATACATTTGTTCTGTGTATAAAAAAAAAAAATCAGTTTCTCCAAAATAAATGTGTTCTGGAAGGGGAGTCTGGCAAAATGGTTTCTTCATCATAAGAACTGCAACCAGGTATTTAAGGTGAGGCTCAGTCCTGGTTGTCTTCATCCCCAGAGGAAGAATTTGACTCCTTTGGATGTAGGAGAACTCCATCTACCTTTTTGCTATGCTGGAAACTAAACATGGACAGAAGAGATGGTCCACTGCTATAGATCTTCCATGTAGCAATTAAATCCTCCATGAGCTTCCTGAAGTCCTGCATGGGTACGCTGATCTGCAATGAAGGTACATGTGGCTCATACACATGACTCAAGAGAAAGTAGCATGTGAGTAGTAGCACGACCTCCTCCATGGGCATTTTTGACAACATGCTTTAATTCACAGGTGTGTTCTCTGATATGGGTTCAGGCATCCAAAGAGTAAGAATACATGACTCCTTCCTGTCTGACTGTGCGACCACTTCCAAGGAGAGATATGATGCTCTGGCAAATGTTACATCAAGTTCTGGCATATCAGGTTCATAGTAAGTGGTCCAGTTGGACATGCTAGCTGTTGTGTGTTGCCTTTCAGTATGGCAGACAGAGACTGGCAGATGTGGTAGACACAAAGATCAGGCGCTGGAAAGCCATCTCAGAACCAGAGCCTTTAAGGCTTGTTGGGTATGACATGAGCAGCCTTCTGCTCTTTTGCATCCTTTTTCATAGCCCTCTCTCCCTCAACCTCCTTGTGGTAGGACTCTTTTCTTTGCACTCTCTTAGGGTGCAAGGATTCCCTTGAAGATGAGGACATCTGTTCAGCAGTCTCCAGCTTTTTCTTAGTTAGCCACAAGTGAAAGACAGTCCCTCTTAATCCTATTGGTTTTATAAGTAAAACTCACAAAATTCTGACAGTCAACCACAAGAAAAAAGGCTCAGAATCTCAGATTTCCCAAACAGGGTACTTTTCTTTCAAAGAAGCAAACATAAGCTCTGGGGAAGAGACTGGACTACATGATTGAGAACTCTCAACAAAATGTGCATACATCTTCACACAACTGAAAATGGCACTGGCTAACTGCTTCTTATCTGAGACTCAAGAGTGTGTCCTTGCCCTGGATAGGCAATGACCCATGCCAAGACATCCACACAGTTCTGGCAGTTGGGCCACCTGGATGGAAGTACACCAAGGACCGATTCTGATTTCTTAGTAATTCAGCTGCAAAAAAGATGCATATGAACTTTACAGTCTAGATTCAACAACAATAACTAGTTGTTTTGCAATGGTGACAGCTTAGATCTCTGGAAGTTTTCTTTAATCATTAAGAAGTAAAAGCTTCAAAAGATTATATGAAAAAGGTTTTGAACTGGAATGTTGCCTTCAAGAGGAATGAGAGAAATCTTCACTGTGCAAACATAAAATCGGATGTGCAGACAAGCATTCTGTACATCTATTAAGCAAAAACAATTTCTGCTGATAACAGGCAGCATAATCTGCTTTTGATATATATTCAGCTTACTGTAAAGGAAATTAACGGAATTTTGCATGTCAAGAATGGCCTTGTCAAGTCTCATATTTTTTGTGGACCAGAAAGAACCAGCAGTAACTTCTGGCCCTTTGACAGAAACATTGTGATGGTTATCCTGTACTGAAGAGAGGCACCTTCCTGCCACAGTAAAGGAATATGCAACTACAGGATCACAGCTCATAAGTGAAGACTGAAAAGTTGTAAAGCTGTCAGCTGTACGATGTGCCATACTCCAGAAGTTAGATTACTGGGATTTCCAAAATTTCACTGCATCATAGAGGAAGAACACTTTCCACTGTTGAATTCCTGATGTGCTTACAAGGAATGTTTTAACAGTCAAAGCTGCTCCTGGCCATCTTGACCCCTGTTTGACAGTAGCTAAGCACTTCCCTGCTATCTCTGCAGCCAGCTTGGCAGATATGGGCAACCTGAGGCAACGAACAAACAGTGTCATGTTTACTAACAAACACTCGGATCCTGTACACCAGCTAAAAAAATAATTTCCTTAGTTATATCCATTTACTCATCCAATATTTCAGACAGAGTACACCACAGGGAAATTTTAAAGTCTGTCCACTCATTACAGTCATAAAACATATTTCAGGCTAGCTTTTTCTTTCCCATTACATCTCCAGCATTTGAATTCTACCTGAGGAAAAATTCTTTGGAGTAAGTTTGGGCTATAAAACACCTATGCAAACACTTACCATGCAAAAATCTTAAATCTTTCTCCATTCTTGTTTTGGCTTAGTTCTCAGAATACCTTCTGCTAATGTATGAATATAATTATTTCTCCCTCTACTTTAATTTTTTCAAGTCTTTTGGGTTTTAATACCATGACAGGAATGGATCCCATTCCTAAGTCAAAGTAAAATTAAAGCTCATGAAATTAGTATTGTTTCAATCTTCGATATCAGCCAGAAGTGCTCTTCACAACACCCACAATGTGCCCAGTAATGACTCCTGCAATTTGTACAGAGTTACATGTATAGGTAACGTATCTAAATACGATCGTAGAGTCTTTTTTATAAGACCCATTGCCCCTACTATTGGAACAGTCTGGGTATTTTTCTTCCACATTGTTCTCGTTTCTGCCTGGAAATCCTGATATTTTATGACTTTGTGCCTCTCTGTATGTAACACACTGTAGTCACTGGATGCAGCAATTTCAATGATCAGTGCTAGTTTTGTCTTCTGTTCATGGACCACAATATATGTTTTTCTCGCATTTATCTTTTGAACTGTTGGTAATGGGTGATCCCATGTGATATACACCATCATTTTCTATGATGCTTTGCAGATCATGTTTACAGTGTTTTTCAGCCACTTCAATAACATAATCTTTGCACAATCTCCAGTAAATCAGTCTTGCCACATTATTATACCTTTCAGTATAAGGTCCTTCTGCCATTAGTATGTCACAACCAGCAATAAGGTGTGCGACAGTTTCCAATTCTATTTTACAAAACCTACATTTGTCTGTTTCTCCATGTGCAATGGACTCTGTAAACCTATGTGTACGTAGTCCACGAACTTGGGCCGCCAATATTAACCTTTCATCTTTTGATTTGAATTCGCCTCTCCTTAACCATTTCTGCTTCCGATCCTGATCAACACAAGGCTCTTCCATAAGTCTCTTCTATACTTTCAACTATATTTATGCGTTTTCCATATTTCTTGCCTTCTCATCTAATCCTTCAACTTATATTCTTTCTTTTGTTTTTTGGCACATTCAGTTGCTGCCTGATTTTTATCTACTTCTGGTCTGATTTCCATTCCTGCTTGATGCCGATATGCCTCTGCTAGACTAAGCAGGAAAGTCATCTTAGATTTATTCTCTTCAAGTTTCAAAACTTTCACTACGTTTGGATCTTGTGAGGTCAGCAGACTGTGTGCAGTCCCACCACTGCAGATCTATACATATAATCAATTTCAAGGAGGACCATACCTCCTTCGGAACGGGGAATATACAACCTTGGTATGCACTGATTTTTATAAATCATTTGATGAGCATGAAGCATCCTTCTTGTTTTTGTATCTAATCTATCCAACACCTTTTTGTGGCCAGTCACTCACTACAAAACTGTAAGTTAGGACAGAAGAGCAAATTGGTTTACAGCTTGAATTTTGTTCCTAGATGTCATGCTGTTTTCAGAATTAAAGTCATCTAAAATATTCCTTACTAAGTTTTATTCACATTTGTTGATATTTTATTATTGATCCGTCATCACTTCCCAAATATTTATACATTCCCTCCCCAAATATTTATACATTCCCTCTTGCTCAAGTTGTTTTATATCATATTCTTGTCTCAAACTGATGTTTTCTTGGTGCTGCAGTTTTCCTGCTTTAAAGGTTGCTTTTGCATATTTATCAAGACCAAATAACATTCTTATATCATCTGAAAAAGTTTTGACTACTTGCAGTTTTGCTTTCTGTTCCTCATCTGATGAGCTATACAGTTTTAACTCATCAACAAGAGAAGATGAGAAGTCTTTACACTTTTCTGCTTTCTGGAAGCCAAAATATAGCCATGACCTAATCTGTTAAGACGACAGCTCAGTGGGTTACGGGCAAGTCTAAAGACCAATGATGACAGAGTCACCCTGGAATATCCCCCTTTGGACTTTTATCCCTGGAATAATAATTTGCCCTTTATCATGACTTAACTGCAAAGTGGTCTGCCACTGTTTATGGTTGCTGTGATGTAGTTTCAGTGTATGGTGTAGCTTACACATTTTTAAGCACTCTTTTATCCATGAATGTAGGATAATGTCAAATGCTTTTTTGTAGTCAATCCAAGCTATACTTAGATTCTTCCCCTTTTTACAGTTCTCCATTATAAATTTATTTGGCAACACATGATCCTTTGCTTCAACTGACTTTCTTTTATTGCCCTTTTGTTCTATTGCCATAATTGAGTTTTCTTCTAAACGACTGTCTGCATCAATTCCAGTGTATAGTTTATACATCTTTGGAAGGCAAGTTAATGGTCTATAATTCTTACGTTAGCTTGCAAGTTCACTCTTACGTAGGAGCATTGATTTCCTTGTTAGCCAGGTTGATGTCTGTTCGGGGTGCGCATATAAATAATTTTTACTCATGGGTAAATCTTCGTGCAAAGATGTTAATTTTAACCAGATGTTAGGTACTGCATCTGGGCCTGGGGTTTTCTAATTAGAGGCTCTTCTTAACCTTGTTTCAATTTTTCTGGCTGTTTATTCACCCCATTTCATATCCTGTACATTTGAACTTCTTATTCTTTCTTTTAGTTCTTCTATTCATTTAGCATCTTTGTTAAGTTCCTCAGTATCCTCATAAATACTTCTCCAAAATGTATCTATTATTTCTTTGTTGGTGGTCTTTCAATTCCTTTTACCTTGTTTCCCAATTCTCTATAAAACTTTTTTAGGTCCTCAATAAATTGCTTATTTTGTACTTTTCCTTTATATTTATCTGTGTATCTTCTAAGTTTTTCTGCCTGTACTGATATTTTTAGTTTATTTGTGATACTGCATGATAAATACTGATCTGTTAGAATAATGCGCATTGCTTTTATCATGTCTTTCTGAGCAATTTTGTTGATCTGTTCCCTCTTCTATACTGTTCTAACAGTAGCACTTTGTCTTAATTGTTTTATAGTTTTCTCTATTCGATACTTACATGATGGTATTCAATTTCTCCCCTTCCTTTCCCTTACTACCCCGTGTTCTTGTGGTAGAATTTTATTCGTTATTAATTTAGCTGTACAGTAATATATCTTGCTTATTCTGTTATATCACATGGATCTCTATGCACAGTCCTAATTACAGTGTTCATTTGTTTTATCAAACTTCTAATTTGGGGGGGGGGGGGTTATTGACCTTCTCCAGTCTATTTCTTTCAATGACCTTAATATGTCTATCTCTATTAAATCAAGCAACTCATCTCTTAGATCAGTTTCTTCTAAACTGAGGGCACATTTTTGATCTCCATTTCCTGCAGGCATTCTATAGAAAGTTCTATAGCATCTTCCTGTGGGATATTCTCTTCAATTTCATCCTGTCATCCGTTGCTCTGTCATATGGGAACTCTCTGTCCTATCACTCCTCAAAATTCACTGCGTCAGAGTTACCACAGTTTCTTGTTCCTTCCCTTGCTGTACAGCTTCAAGATAACATTTACAGTGGTTTCTTGTGGAAGGCTCCAAAATATCTTCATATGGCAACTGACGAGTTGCTTCCCGTTTCACTGGTTTCTCCTTAATTTGGATGTCCACTGCTCTATCTTGCTATGGTGCTTTCTGAGTTAGATTTTCTACACTGATTCCTGAAATTCGAGGTAGTCCATAAGCTCGGTTTCTATTTTTTTAACTTCTCCATTACTAATCTTCTTTTCTAATTTGTCTTCTTATATTTTGAATTGCAAAGTTTTCCATGTCCGGATTCCTTTGGCTGTATTTTTCTTCAAATATCTTTGGTGTTGCTCTTTTTGTACTGATTAGTTTTGCTTTCTCCTTTGCATAAATATTACACTATACTAAATCTCGTTCTTCTTTCCCATGTCCATATTTCTTAAGATGTCTCCTGATCTTTGTGTTGCTCCTTACTATGGGGACCCATTCCTCATGTTGTGATGTAACCTGTATTAAACTTTCTACACCAAATCCTTCACTTCGCAGGCATTCCATAACTTCAACTTTATTAATCTTGGTTTCTACATTCCCTCTGTGATATTTTCTTATTTTGAAATTTTCCGTATCTGGATGCCTTTGCCTGTATTTCTCTTTGAATATCTTTGGGGCTGCCTTTTTTGTATTAATTTGGCTTTCGACTTTGCATAAATATTGAACCATATCGAATCTCTTTCTTTCCCATGTCCATATTTCTTTTTTATACTTTTCAAAGATCTCTAGATTTTGCTGTTTATATTTTTGCACTTCCTCAGATGGTTCTTTTCCCAAACAGCTCAAAGTTTCTTGGTCTATATGTTTTTCACAAATCTGTTGTATTAGTGAAAACACATTTTTATTTAAAGCTTCTGACAGTTTTTCTTGTGGAAGTATTTTTCTTTCCACTAATTTCTCTCTCAATCTTTTTGTATATCCTGTGTCTGGAAATTCTGGGCTTTTTGCATAATAGTAACAATACATAATTGCTTTCTTATCCTCAATGGTCCACTCTATCATCTTTATGGCTCTTCTTTAGCCCACCAGTTTTTGTGATTTCTGTGACTGCTACTTCCTTCAACAACTGGGGGGGGGGGGGGGTTCCTCACTCTGGGCCTGGCCTGGGCACATTGTAGGAATGTTTCTGTCTTTCTGTCTTTTGGGCATTCTACACTGTCAGTCATTTGTTCCAGTCCTGGCACCAATGCGCCTATCAGGATTGGGCACTTTTTTATCCTGGGGCTTGTGCACCCAGTTATCTTTTTTAATGTTTAACCTACTTCTGTCCACGATATATGCTATATAAAATACAGTTTATATATCAGTGTCATCTTGATGAGAATTTGTGAAAAACAGGGTTCACCTCTTGAAGGTACTCGCCAAGACTTGAGGATGAATTAAATTTCAGCAAAACTACTCTCCTTTGCTTGTTGACTTAACTCGTCATTTGGATAATTTTCTGTATGGCTGCTGTTATTCACCTTAAGGATCTGCTTCCAAAATACCACTCTACCCTTGTTTCTTGAATTTCATCCCTGCTTCATCATTATCCCTTTCCACTTTGAATGATAGCTTTCTGCTTCTGTTACAAATATGAGCCTTCACTGTATAGCTCTAAAATATCCATTCAAATCAGGTAATCCTAAACCACTTTGTTCTACTGGAGAGTTTAACTTATCTCACTTGACCCTTGCCCTCTCCCCCTCCCAGATAAAATCCTTCAACTCTTTATTAAAATTTCGGTCCACAGCTTCAAATGTGATTGATAAAAATATGCCTGAACTGTATATAAACCTAAAGGGACGAAAAATATTTTCACTACTTGTATCTTGCTATCCATATCCATAAATAAGAACTTCCAGTTTCTCAATTTTTGTATTATTTTTTGTATATTCTCTTCTCACAGATCCTTAGCAACCATAACAGAATATTTTTTAACCCATACTCCTACTGTGTAAATATGGGTACTGTTGAACCAATTCATGTGTGGGTACATAAATTACAGCCATAGCCTTTGTTTTGTCTTCATTAATTTTATATCACCAAAAGACATGAAACTGTGTCAGAATGTTCCACAACACTGAGATGCCATTTTCTGGTTTAATCAGGTACAAAATAACATTGTCTACAAATAAAGCCAACTTTCCCAGATTTTCATACCAATTACATCCTTGAATTTCTGAGTCCTACATTTCCTTTGTGAATGGCTGTAAGCATAACACAAATAAAGGAGAAATAGGACATCCCTGTTTGGTTCCTCTGTTCAGACACAACTTAACAGACAGAAACCCTCACACTTTAATTTTTGCCTCTGATCCAGGGCGGCTAGATGTCCCTATCTGAGCGGGATTTTCCCAGGATCAGCAGCCTGATCCTGAGTCCCGCACTGCCAGTTTATATCCCGGCGAAAGAGCCTCCTTTTTTTTTTTTTTTGATTGGCCCATATACCGGCACCCGGGCCAATCAAAAATCGCTAAACACGGAGCTACTTGTGTTTAATGTGGAACATCAGGCAGTTCCATATTAAACACAAGTAGCTCTGTTTTGCGATTTTTTGAATTGCTCATATACCGGCATACAGGCCAATCAAAAATCGCTAAACACGGAGTTACTTGTGTTTAACGTGGAACTGCCTGATGTTCCGCATTAAACACAAGTAAGCTCAGTGTTTAAAGACGGACCTTTTTTTTTGGTATTCACTTAGCGTGAAAGACCTTTTTTTTTTTGTCCCTACCTGGCCAGCTGGAAATCTGGCAACCCTGCTCTGATCCCTCATATATCCTCCTAATTAACCTTATTATTGTATAAGGGAAAGCAAATGCTTCCAATGCTGTACTTAGAATCCCCACATTTTATTTATTTATTTTACATTTGTTAGCCAGGAGAGTCAGACTGGATACAGATCCATTTTCAGTGGAGACCCGAGGAGAAAAGCTCCATATACATTCAGTTTTAAAATTAAAAGCCATTACTTGTGACATTCATTACAAGCAGACTAACATTGTGAAACTAAATGACACATATTGTATACACTGAGTAATTATGAGAGCAACAGGTAACAGTGTAAACACATTTATAATTATGAGGAGCAAGACATGGAATTCATTACTGCCAGAAAACATTTCCTATCCTGTAGTAATATTAGGACTATGGGTAGGCTGAGAAGGTAGCATATTTTAGTGTGGTGCAGAAAGATTAGCTATATACTAACTAGAGTGTTATCCAAGGGTGAGACAGGAGCAAAGCCTGTTGTTCATGAAGTGAGTTTTAAGGAGTTTCTTAAATTAAGTGATGGAGCTGTTGGATGTTAAGTGGGCAGGAAGGGAGTTCCAGAGTTTAGAGATGAGTGGCTGTAGACAGATTTTCCTGCCTCATTGTTAAATTTGGTGACCTGTAGGTGATTTTGCACGCTAGATCTTAAGGTTTTAGTAATGGTATGAGGGTGAATTAGATGTTGTATTACTGGGATTTTGTCTGAGTGGTTTAACAGTTTGTGCACTAGTGAGAGCTGACTGCTTTGAAGTATTAGTGGGAGCTCTAACCAGTTAAGTTTGATGAGACACTCACAGTGATGAGTTCTATAGGATGAGCCTGTAGCAAATCTTGCTGTCTTATTGTAGCATGATTTAAGTTTGTTTATATCAGTTTTGTGAAGTTTAGTGAGCACAGGGGAGGCATACAGTAATGTAGATAGAAGGTGTGTCCTTGCTATTGTTATTTTTGAATGGTTTGAGAGATGGTGTTTGTTTTGATAGAGTAGTCAGAGTTTTTTTGTGAACTTTCTTTATAGTTTGGGCAATGTGTAGATCAAATCTAAGGTGGTTGCCTATTTCCACATCTAGCAGCTTGGTGTGATTGGTAGGGGTAATAGTGGTATTGTTGTTGGAGGTGATAGTAAAGCTGTCAGTACGGGGAAGGGATCTGTGGGAGCTAAAGAGGAGTAATTTTGTTTTGGATGAGTTAAGAATGAGCTGTTGGTTGGTGAATCAAGTTTCAGCTAGAGAGAAGGATTCTTGTGTTTGGGAGAGGAGGTGATCTAGTGAGGGGGCTGCACATACAGTGATGTCATCTGCTTATTGCACTATAGAGGCTTTGGGTATAGTGGATGTGAGTTGGTTGGTTATCCGTGTGAATAGTAAAGGACCTAAGACGGAGCCTTGAGGGACCCCTAGGGAAACCGGCAGCAAGGAGGATATTTGTAGAAAATAGAGAGATGGTGGAACCAAAATCCCAAAAATGTAAGTATAAATGTAGGTAAAGAGACTTGTAGTCTGGAGAGTAAAATACTTAAAACTTTTAAAATTTATTACAAAACACAGAATTAGGTAAGCGCTTTCGAGGCAATCTTCCTTCATCAGACCTTAATATACAAATGAATTAACACACAAGGTTTAAATAAGACCAGTAATCAATAAAAATTCTTTAAAAATCAGTGGGGCAACTTTTTTTTTTCAAGAGAGGTTTTAAGGATACAGTAATGTTAAGACCAGTTGATAAGTATGCCTTAAAGTCCACTATTCACCTTAATTCAGCATATTCAGTTTCACTGCTAATATCACCTTCTCTAAGGCTCACATTCATTTTCTGCAAGACCAAAAACTTAAAACTGTGCTGATCACCACAGTCTAAAACATGCTTAGCTAATGCATTAGTAAGTTTGCTGTTCCTAATGTCATTAAGATGTTCTATCACACTCTCCTTCATAGTTCTATCGGTTTTACCAATAGATAATGCATTACAAAGATTGTACTTGGCAAAATACACAATGTTTTTAGTAGAACAATCTGCATAAAATGGAATCTCTACAGGTTTCTGATGCACAGGGTGTAGAATCATGCAGGTGGACCAAATACTATTACAAATTCTGCAGTTTCTACATGGGAAAGTCCCTCTACACTGTGAAACAAACCTGTCACGTGTTTTATTCTGTTTATAGCAGTTTTTCTTTTTCAAATTCTTGCCATTTTTAAAACTAAAACTAAAACTGGGTGTAGAACTAACAACCCGGCTAATCTCAGGGTCAGTGAGAAGAATGGGCCAGTTCTTTTCAGTGATGTTACGTCTTGTAGACATCATTAGAAAAAGTAAGACATAGCCATTGGCAGGTGATGAGGAGGCTTGTTTTTCTGAGGGTACATTCGCTAAGTGCTCATCTGAGTAGTAGGGTTTAGTTTTGTGACGTTCATATAAGTCTACTTCAACTATCACTTTATCAATATCAACCCTCTTGTATCCTCTCTCAACAAACTCTGCGGTGAGGAAATCAACTTTCTGGATGTAAATGTTAACAAAAATATGTTTGTTAATATCTCGACAAGGATACATAGGAAGGACTGTAAGATGAACAATATTCTACACCATTCTAGTATGCACCCTAGGCACATTACTAGGAATATAGTGAAGAACCAAGTCTTACGTTGTAAGAGACTGCATACAGATAGGGAAGAATTAATAGATGCTATGAGTCGTCTCACCACAGAGTTTGTTGAGAGAGGACTTACTCTTACTTTCTCTAATGATGTCTACAAGACATGTGACATCATTAAAAGGAACTGGCCCATTCTTCTCACTGACCCCGAGATTAGTCCAGTTTTAGTTTTAAAAATGGCAAGAATTTGAAAAAGAAACTCTGCTATAAACAGAATAAAACAAGTGACAGGTTTGTTTCACAGAGTAGAGGGACTTTCCCATGTAGAAACTGCAGAATTTGTAATAGTATTTGGTCAGCCTGTATGATTCTACACCCTGTGTATCAGAAACCTGTAGAGTTTCTATTTTATGCAGATTGTTCTACTAAAAACATTGTGTATTTTGCCAAGTGCAATCTTTGTCATGCATTCTATATTGGTAAAAAGTACAGTTGTGTACACTTACCATAAATGTAGATGTTCGAGTGTATTCAAGTTGCTGTTATTACATTTGGGTAATCTGCTGGCAGGTTGCCCTCAGTCGGCCAGAATAACAAAGTCTTGGGGGTCCTGCGTCGGTTGCAGTCTCCTCTTCCATGATGTCAGGTCGTCAAGGATATAAAACATGCAGCCGACGCCATTTTAATCAGTTTTTCTTGCCCCAGATGTCAGGTGCCCCCCCCAAATGGGGAGCAAAAAAAAAAAAATACATATATATATATATATATATAAAAACAGGAAATATATAAATGCACCTTTAAAACATAAAATTTACCTTCAACTAAAATCAAATGCACCACAAAGGCTTTTGAGTATAGTGAAGGAAAGAAAAGGTATAGAATGGGGGATGGCGGGTGGGTAACCTCGACTGCAACAGTGAATACACTCGAACATCTACATTTATGGTAAGTGTACACAACTGTACTATGTTCTTCGTGTTTCACTGCTGCAGTCATTACATTTGGGTAGAATCCCAAAGCTATGGATGGTAGGATGGAACTAAACAGCATTAGGAGCAGCTATAAGGCCCTGCAGTCTGCAGTGGCAAAGCCTGCCCTGGATTTAGAGAAGAGAGGTAAATTATAATGCTTTGTGAACATATGAACAGAGCTCCAGGTAGCAGCTTCTAGAATGTCTCTGGTTGGGACCCCTCTGAGAAAAGCTGCTGAAGTAGAGGCAGCCCTGGTGGAATGGGATCTGATTCCCTTGGGCACAGGTTTACCATAGTGCAAACTGCAGAAACGAATGCAGTGGCTTATCCATTTGGAAATAGTCTGCTTTGATATAGCCTTCCCCTCTGATCCTGCAGCAAATGCTACCAGTAGTTGCTCAGACTTTCTTAGAGATTTTGTCCTGTTTAAGTAGAATCTTAGTTGTCTGTGTACATCCAATGAATGCAGAATCCGCTCCCCCTTGTTCTGCGGATTTGGGAAAAAAGTTGGCAGGTGAATGGTCTGGGGTTAAGAGCCACACTGGATACCACCTTAGGCATAAAAGAAGGATTGGTCCTGAGGGCCACCCTGTCCAGGTAAAATATGATGAAAGGCTCCACTGCCATGAGAGCCTGTAGTTCTGAAACCCTTCTTGCTGAAGTGACTGCCAAAAGAAAAGCTGTCTTCCAAGATAGAAATTTTATATCTGCAGTAGGTGCTGGTTCAAAATTAGGTAGGGTGAGTTTTTCTAGCACAAAATTGAGGTCCCATGCAAGACTTGGTGCTCTCCTGGGAAGTCTTAAGTTTTTGGCCCTTCTGAGATACTGTTTAAGCAGTGGATGAGAAAAGAGAGGAGGCTCTGTGTTGTAATGAGCAGAGATAGCAGAGGCATGGATTTTCATTGAAGAAAAAGATAGGCCCTTGTCAAGCATCTCAGTTAAGTATTGCAAAATCTGAGGAATATTGGGCTTTGCTGTGTCTATTCCTTGTGATTGGTTCCAAGCACAGAATCTCTTCCATTTATCAGCATAAGATTTTCTAGTACTAGGCCTTCTGGCTTCCAAAATGACATCCATCACAGATTTACTGAGAGGTGTGGTTTGAATAATTAGTTGATTAGCCATGCTGCAAGATTCAGAGTATGGAGCTGAGTGTGCAGAATTTGATAGTTCTGCTGAGACAGTAGATGAGGTATTTGAGGCAAGTACCATGGAGGAAGGTGTGACATATTCCTTAGAAGTGGGTACAAGTGCTGGCGAGGCCAGTCGGGAGCAATTAGGATAATTTCTGTTTTTTCCTGTCTGACTTTTAGTAAGACCTTGGAGAGTAGAGGCAGAGGGGGAAAGGCATAGACGGATAGTTTTTTCCATCTGAAGGATAAAGCATCCACTTTCCATGCTATTTTGCGATGAGTTCTTGTGCAGAATTTGTCCAACTGATAATTTTGGGAAGAGGCAAATAGATCTATGTCTGGGCTCCCCCATTTCTGTGTTAACATGCTGAAGATGTGTGGATCCAGTTTCCATTTGTGCGGGTCCATAAGACTTCTGCTTAGGTTGTCTGCCAGAGTATTTTGCTTTCCTGGCAGTAATTGAGCTTGAAGATGTATTTGGTAAGTCAAGGCTGTGTTCCACAAGGCCATGGCTAGTCTGCAAAGGGGGTAGGAATGTGTACCCCCCTGCTTGTTTATGTACCACATAACTGTGGTGTTGTCCGTCTTTATCAGTAGTTGTCCTAGATGAAGTAAGTCCTTGAAGGCTGTCAGAACATTCTGAACAGCTAGCATTTCTTTCTGGATGATATGCAGATGCTTTTGGTTTGGGCTCCATTTGCCCTGAATGCATCTCCCTGCCAGGTTGGCCCCCCCAAGCATAGTCTGATGCATCAGTAGTTAGGGTTTGGGTGGCAGGGGATAGAGTGAATGACAGTTCCTTGTTTTGGTGACATGTCTCTGCCCACCAAAGAAACTCCTGTTGTAGGCAGGGAATGAGAGGAATCATTGTTTCCAGGCTGTGACAATGTTGACTCCATAAACTTTTTAGGTACCATTGAAGTTTCCTCATATGCAGTCTCGCATATGGAATTAGTAGAATTCAGGATGCCATGAACTCCAAAGCCTGCAGAATTTGTCTTGCAGATAACTGGGTTTTTGTTGCCATTTGTTTGAAGTATGCTGTCAACTGCCTTTGTTTGTCTGGCGTGAGGTAAGCCATCTGGGCAGTTGTATTCAAGCTTGCACCCAGGAATATAATTATTTGAGAGGGTACCAGTTGTGATTTTTTTTCGTTTATGGTGTACCCTAGGCATGCTAGAAGCCTTTTTACAAACGTCAGATTTTGAAGAAGAGTGTCCTTGTCCTCCACTTGAATGACACAATCGTCCAGATAAGGATAAATTTGAATGTTTCTTTGTCTGCAGAATGCAATTACTGGTGCCAGGCACTTTGTAAAGACCCTGGACGCAGTAGATAAGCCAAAGGGCAGTGCAGAGAACTGGTAATGCAAAAAACCTGCTTTGAAGCGGAGGTATATTCTGCACGATTCCCTTATTGGGATATGCAGGTATGCCTCTGCACGATTCCCTTATTGGAATATGCAGGTATGCCTCTTTTAAGTCTAGAGTTACTAACCAAGCATTCTTGCCTAGTATAGGCAGCAGCTATTGTAAAGTCAGCATTTTGAATTTTGGAATGTCCAGGAACGTGTTCAGAATTGATAAGTCCAGTATTGGACGCCATGAATTGTCTTTTCCTGGATACCAGGAAAAGTCTTGAATAAAATCCTTGTCCTTTTTCCTTTTCTGGTACCTGTTGAATAGCCTCCATATCCATGAGGGACATGATTTGTTTCTGGGCCTCTACCCACTGGTTTTGTGGCAGATCCGGCCATCCATTTGGAATTGGCAAAGTATGGAAATGAAATCTGTACCCATGGGATACTATGTTTAACACTCACTTGTCCTGGGTAATTAACTGCCAATTTTGAGTATGAAGTGCTAGTTTTCCCCCCAAGGGGGGGCTGCCAAAAGTTAAGTGCTTGGAGATGGTAGAGGAAAGTCATTGAGACTGCTTACTGTCAGGTTGTGCTTTGTTTCCTCCAGATTTGGAGGTGGAGGCAACCCATTACTTTGACCTGTAAGAACCCTGTGATTGATATCTGGAGCTTTTTGAGCGCCTGGGTTTGCCCTGAGTGGCTCTGTTGGACACAGGAAAGGACCAATTTTTTTAGTAGGCCAGTGCCTACTGAACCTGGTTGGCTGCACTTGCAAGAAATCTTTTACAGTTTGCATAGATTTAGCTTTGTCTTCCATTTTCTTTAAAACCTCTTCTGCCTTATTACCAGAGCATCATGCTGCAAAGGGGCATCCAACAATTTAGCTTTAACATGATCAGGCAGATTTTGCTCCTTGAGCCAGGCATGCCTTCTAATCACAGATCCAGTAACGGCGGCCCTACAAGAGGCCTCCAAGGAATCAAAACCACACTGCAAAGTATGCTTTCCAACCAGCTCTGCTGAAAGCAATAAATCATGTAACTCTATTTTCCACACAATCAGAAATCAACAATATTCTGTTTCAGTAAGCCCATAATATGCTGTTGATATTTAAGCATAAGAAACTGGCAGTTTAAAGCCCTGATTGCCAAGGTTGCAGATGTATAAACCTTCTTACCCCATCTATCCAGCACCCTGGAATCTCTATCAGAAGGGGTAGGATTTTTGGCTGTAGAAGCCTTAACACCCTTGGGACCCTGAGAAATAGTTTCAGGATCAGCAGCAGGATTTTTTAAAAGAAATTTGTGGGAGTCAGGAACCCTGTAATATCTGTCTGGCTTACTAGGAGCCGGAGGCAGGGAATCAGGAGCCATGCTTGATTCCGAGAACAGATCAACAATGTCTAATACAGGAGGCACTGCCAAAGGCCTATGCCGAGGAAGAAGGAGGAAATCCCTAAGCCTCTTTTTTGATTCAGAGAAGTCCTTAAAGTATGCAAAGTCTCTCCAAAAGAGTAATCCTCAGGAGGAGATGCAGATGCGATGGATTCCTCTGCATCAGAATCCTCATAGGGTGGAACAGAAAATTCCTGATCAGAAGAAATGGAAACCTGATCTGAAGATTCATAACCAGTGCCTTGCCTAGGCCCTCTTAGCAGGGTTTAATTGAGGATTTAATTACCTTAATCAGGGGTTTCCACCCTCCCTCGGGGGTTGGGAACCCCTGATCAAGGTAATTAAATCCTCAGCCATTTTTATCTGTTTTGTAGGCATAGGGGGCCTGAGCATGTGGCTCATGCGTCGGTTTTTTAGACACAGTGGTTGTTTTTGACCTTGTTTTTGAGGCTGGTGTCGGTTTAATGTAAAAATGTTGCAGCCTGAAAACACTCTCAGAAGCCGGTGCCTGCTCAGTGGCTCCAGACCCATCCAAGGGAGAGGCATTCGCGGGTTCAATACTTTGCAAATCTTGCGGTATACCGGACTCCGAATGGGTCTCGGTAGAGGCCTGCGACTCAAAAGTAGCGGGTATCAGGGGTTGCGAAAGTGCCTCAGAGTACCGGCGACTGGCTTAGGAGAAGCTTCGTCGTCGATTTTGGACCTCGACGGTCTCTCTCTCTCTTTTTCCTTGCATATTTTGTGAACTCCGGTAGTTGGATTGCTAACCGACGACATTTCAGGGTAGTTAAATCTTGAAACAAAATATTTAGAAGCAAAAATATACCGATGCTTAATAGTGCGTTGGTTAAATATAGCACAAAACCAACAGCAAGGCAAGTTGTTATCAGGACCTAGGCAAGAAATACAGTACAAATGAAAATCCTTATGAGGTTTTTGCTTCCCACAATGCAATTAACTTTTACTGACATCGGTAAGGAGCAAGAAAAAGCTTCCCCAACGGGGTGCTTAGCTTTAGTTTGAAGACTTCTGTTCTGAAACTCGAATACGAAAATTACAGGAGTCGGCCGACCGGCACTTGCGAACTGCTTCTGCTTCAGGCATCGTGCAGCAAGAAAGACTGATTAAAATGGTGTCGGCTGCATGTTTTATATCCCTGACTACCTGACGTCAAGGAAGAGGAGACAGCAACCGACGCAGGACCCAAGACTTTGTTATTCAGGCCGACTGAGGGCAACCTGCCAGCAGATTACCCAAATGTAATGACTGCAACAGTGAAACACGAAGAACATCCAATAGAACTATGAAGGAGAGAGTGATGGAACATCTTAATGACATTACGAACAGCAAACTTACTAATGCATTAGCTAAGCATGTTTTAGACTGTGGTGATCAACACAGTTTTAAGATTTTGGTCTTGCAGAAAATGAATGTGAATCTTAGAGAAGGTGATATTAACAATGAAACTGAATATGCTGAATTAAGGTGGATAGTGGACTTTAAAGCGTACTTATCACCTGGTCTTAACAGTACAGTATCCTTAAAACCTCTCTTGAAAAAAAGAGGGTTGACCCAGAATTTTTATTGGTTCTTGGTTTTATTTAAACCTTGTATGTTAATGAATTTCTATATTAAGGTCTGATGAAGAGGATTGCCTTGAAAGTGCTTACCTAATTCTGTGTTTTGTAATAAATTTAAAAAATTTTAAGTATTTTATTCTCCAGCCTACAAGTCTCTTTACCTACAAGGAGGATATTTGGTTTTGCCACTTTACTGCTTGCTGCCTGCCAGATAGATAGCTCTTAAACCAAGAGACAGAAGATGAACTGAGGTTTAAGGTGGAGAGTGAGTTCATAGGTTGGTAACAGGCTATTGGCTCTAGGGCCTATACAAGCCTAGCCATAACAATTCTCTGGATATTTCTTCCCACAGTATTTACTCCCTGTCTAGCAGGGCGACTGACGTGATCCCCAGGGTGAATTTCTCATCTCCCATCCAATCGTCAAGGTTCCTTTTCAAGAGGGCCAAGGAGGCCCTCTGTTTGACATGTATGGGCAGTCTTTTCCAGAGTATGGGGAGTCTCTGGGTCAGGAACCTATCCCTCCAGCATGTTTTGTTCATTGTGATGACGAGGTTTAGAACCCTGGAGAGTGTGGCTCTGAGGGATTGGGATTTGTTTAAGAGGAGCATGTCCAACAGCTCAGGGTTTGACATGGCCTTGTATGTTAAGCAGAGATCACCTCTGAGTAGACAATATGCAACAAAGTATAGCTAGAGTTTTTGTAGACCGTCAGCATAGGGAATCTGCTTTAGGCCTGTGATTCTTTAAGTGAGGTATTTCTGCACCTTTTCCAGCTGTTGCAGATGTCTTGTGAGGTACATACCAAGGGGGGCATTGTACTCTATAATGGGTCTAATGAGGGATGAGTACAGTGGGACAATGACCTCCTTTTTTCTGGATGAAAAGCCCTTAGTGATGAAATGTGCCACATAGAAGGATTTCCTGACTGTTGTGGTAATGTGGTTATCGAAGGTAAGACCACTGTCCACCTGTGCCCCTAAGTCTCTCATCACACTTTCGGTGTTTAGTGTACTGTCACTTATGTGGTAAATCATGGGTACATGGTTTTTCCCAAAGGGGATAACTATACATTTCTTGTGTTAAGCTTGAGCCCATGGCTTTGGCACCAAGCATCTGTTTCTGTAAGGCCTTTTTGTAGAATGGGGATTCAGTAATGGCTCCCAGTTTGCAGTCATCTGTGAACTTTGTTAGCTAGAGTCCCTTAGTGTTGGCCTGTACTTCAGAGGAGTAGATACCAAACAAGAGCCGTCCCAGGACTGAACCCTGAGGTACTGCACTTATCACTTGTGTGGAGCTGGATTTGGAGTAGGCTTTTACAGTCTGGGTTCTGTCAGTAAGCCAGTTGGCAACCGATCGAGTGACGTAGGGATTTATGCCCAGATTAGTAAGTTTATCTATGATTCCAGAGTAGGGGGTGGTGTTGAAGGCCTTGGCGAGGTCCAGATAAGTTAAGTGGACCGCCTTACCCTCGTCCACAGCTCTGGAGACTGATTCGAAGAAGTCAATCAGGTTCAGGAAACAAGATCGGCCCTTCACGAACCCAAACTGGGTGGGGTCCAGTGTGTGAAGGTTGCCAATGTCTTTGTTTATAAGTTCCATGATAATGTGTTCCATGCCCTTGCAGATCAGGCTCGTCAACTGATGGCACGGTAGTACCCAGGATCCAAGGTGGATCCTCCTTGTTGAGTGGGTTAACTGTAGTTGTGCGCCACTCAGTGGGCACGAAGCCTGAGGTGAGGCTATGATTAAACATGACACTTAGGTGAGGTACCAGTTCAGTTTGTAGTTCATGCAGTACACAGCCCGGGTTTTCATTTGATCCCATGAATGCTGTATTTTTTGGAGAAGGCGGTTCCCTATCTGTGTATGGCCGTGAGTACTGGAATTTGGCAATCTTTTGGTATTGAGATGGGCCCTTTAGGGGGTGAGAAAGGGGGTGAAGCTGGCACTAAATCAATCTGCCAGGATATTGGCAATATCCTTGGGATCAGTACATTTAATGCCACTCTGTTGTAGCTCACAGCAGATCCGAGCATTGCCATTTAGATTCTTGACATAATTAAAGAATGCCTTGTGCTTGTCTTTGGAATCTTTGGCAACTTTATATTCGTAACTAGCTTTGGAGAATTTTATGAGGGATCTCAGCTTCTTACTGAGGCTGGTAAGGGAGTTTTTTGCATCCTGTGATTTTCCTCTTTTCTGCAACCGTTTCTTCTTCTGTTGTACAGTTTGTTTATGGAAGGAGACCACCAGATTGGCTTCCTTTTTTTGAATGAGAGCAGCTTGGTTCTACTTGGGATGTTACGATTCATGCACAAATATATGTGCTCGTGCAGTGCCTTAGTGTATGATTCAGCAGTCAAACTTTCAGCTCCCATCTGCATGGGAATCATGAAGTTTGTCACTTCTGACTTGAGTAGCATGAAGTTGGCTTTGGAGAAGTTTTTTATGGAGGTTTCCTTACTGGGGGGTGGGGGTGGGATGTGGATGTCAAGGGTGATTAGCTTATGGTCAGACCTGACCAATGAGGGGGTGACCACTGGTATGGACCATCTATCTCCCATGTTGGTAATGACCAGGTCTAGAATTCTGGAGCCCCTGGTGGGACAATGAATTAGCTGATCCAGGGTGTTGGAATTTATGAATTCCAAGAACCGTTGGGAAAATGTGTTGGTACCCAAGTATTTTCCCAGTTAATAGCAGGGTAGTTGAAATCACCCAGTATTAGGGTGTTTGGCTGTATCTTAATATTTTCCAGTATGTTTAGAAAGGTGTAGTAAGAATCTTGGGGCATGGTGGGGGATCTGTAGCAAGCTACAATTTGGCTTGTAGTCTTACCTAGTGTTAGTTGTACCTGGAGAATTTCAGATGCATTGTGTTGGACAACTAGCCTGGAGGTGTGAATATCCTTGGTGAATATGGACACTTCTCCACCTTTAGTGTTTCAGTCTTGGTTTGGTGGCCGAAAAGTGTGGTAAAAGTTATAGCCTGGTATTGCAGGAGTGCACTCTGTAGCCTTGAGCCAGGTATCAGTTACTGCACAGGTATCGATGTTCTCCATTTTTAGGATTGCCTCGAGAGAGTACATTTTGAGGTTTAGACTTCTAGCACTAAGTAGCATTACCTTCAGATTTTGCATGCTTGTATCCGTTATGGTGGTGGTTTTATCCTTTGAACCTTGCCTAAAAAAAGCACTATAGGGGTGGCAAGAGCTTTAGCCAGTAACCTGGATCCCAAGGGCGACAGGTGCAGACCATCTCTGGCAAAACATTGTGGTTTGTCGATCATGTCGTCACAGGCAGACCGATACTGGATCCCCTTTGAATGACACCAGAAGCTTAGCCAATTGTTGAAGTCAATCATTTTGTCCTTATACTGTGGTATCATTCTGGGCGAAGGCAGGATGCTACTCAGGGATAGGGTCATACCTGCTTAGGCCACATGATCAGAGAGCTCTTCCATGTCTCTTTTCATGTAGTCCAGGGAGGTACGTCTCACGTCATTCACTCCAACATGGACAATGACAAGAGTCGTATTTGTACTTGTTGTGGAATGACTTGAATGCATGCATTAAGTGGCAGATCCGGCCATCCAACAAGCAGCTGACTGTAATTTTCTCCTTGTTCAGCCTGGTGAGTGGGACATCAGTGTGCCGGACTATAGAGTCACCTATGACTAAAGTGTTGGGTGCTTTGTCTTGCGCCTTAGGGGCTGTTGTTGGGTGGCACTCTGGTGTTGTGATCTGTGTGTCACTTTGGTTGTGACTGGTGTTTGTGTTTCAGCTTTGGAGGTCCTTGTTGCATGGGCAGGTTAATGTTAAGGGCCTCCGCATATGTGAGTTTAGTGTTGCTGTGTGTGGGTGTTGATGGTGTGGGTTTTAAAGGGCTATGTGTTGCTTGAGGTGTAGTGCAGGTGTTAACCTTCTCCTCTTGAGTATCTAGCACAATCTTGGCTGGAGAGAGCTTTGCTTCCAGTTTGGCTATGTAAGTGCATCTCTCGCAGGTTATAGTGTTGGGTGGTAGCAGGAGAGGGCTGTCTGTGTACATGAGGCAGTTGCTGCATTTCCCCAGTATGCCCAGATTCACCAAGTGGACAGGAGAAATCACCAGAAGCTGACCCTTGGACATGCCTGTTTAGGTGCTTTTTTGTAAAGTACAAGAGCTGTTTTCCCTTACCTTTGCAAGGTACTTTGCAATTACAGGCTGTTTAGTGCCTATAATAAATTTTTGCTTAATATTGGGAGGGTGGCTTAATGGTTAAGGTGTTTGCCTTACAAACACAAGGTGCAGGGTTTGAGTCGCACAAGGGATACTTTGCTAGGCTTAAAATGGTTCACAAGGGCAGTTAGTTTAGTACTAATCTATGAACCTATGAACCTAATAACAAGGAGAGTTGAGTGCTTGTATCAGTTTAAGGCTTCCTAGTGCTTTCCAGCAGGTTGTAGAGCAAGTGCTAGTCACAGGGGTTCAGATTTTACTGCTACTACTGAGAAACCAGCTAGTTCTAAGGAAAAATTTGAAGAGCAGACTTTCTGGCACCTGGAATAGTTTAACAGTAGCCCCGCGGTGCTGCACGATGTGAAAAACACACGTGTTTTAAGCCAGAAAGTTGAAAGGGATAGAAATCAGCCCAAAATGGATAATAAAAATTACAATTTCAGAGCTGGAAACCACTCCTCTAGTGTTAGATAGGCAGTACAATGCTCACCACTCCCACTGGTAAGCAGTAGGACTTCCCTCTACCACAACAAGGTCTGGATAGCTCTGAACACTGAAAATAATGTCCTGAAACCAGCAGAGTTTCATACAGTTGGCCATATCAACAGCTTTGGATAAATTAAGACTGTAACAGATACAATTAGTCTATTTTTTCTGTGGTTATTTATGTTGTCAATGAATGAGGTAAGTGCAGTGGTAGTATTATGGAAGAGTCTGAAGCCATGTTGCTGTATAAATAGTTTGTTTTCTAGCAGATATTGCATCACTTGTGTGTGGATTACCCTCTCAAGTATTTTTGATAAGGGGGATAGTATAGCTATAGGCCGATAGTTATTGATTTCGAAAGAGTTATCCCCTTTGTGCATTGCTATTATATGGGATATTTTCCATAAGTAGGGTATCGTACATTCTGAGATCGAGCTGTTAATTAGGACAGTGACATGGTAGGCTATAGCTTCTGCAGCTAGTTGTAGATATTCAGTTGGTAGGTTGTCGGTGGCTTGCGTGGTCGGTTTGAGTTTTTGAATGGCCTTGATTGATACTGAAGGAAACAAAGTGGGTGTTATTGTCTTTTGTTTCAGGAGGAGGAGGAGATGTTTTTGTTGGAGGGGATTATTAGGGCAAGTTTAGTTATGTGCAAGGGCTTGGATAGTTTCTGTAAAGAACTTGTTGAATAGTGTGGAGATACTGTTGTGGCTATTTTTTGTTTTTGGTGAGGGGGTGGAAGTTTTCCCTGGTAGTAAGAGAGAGTTGATTGCGGCCCAGAATTTTTGTGGGTTATTAGCATGTTTATTTTGAATATTTTGGATGGAGGAGATTTTGTCTGTTTTAATGGATTTTTTGTCCTGGTTTCGTAGTTCAAGGTAGTTTTGTCTGTCTGTTTGGGTTTTAATCTTATGAAATTGCATCTAGACTTTGTTCCTATTTTTGAGGAATGCTTTTGTATTTTTAGATAGCCAGGGGACATATTTAGTTTTAATTCTGGTGGTTCTGGGGGGGCATAGTAGTTAAATACAACCTTCATAAATATACTTAAGTATTGGACTGCTTTACCAAGTGATAACTCTTTCAAGTGGGTCCAGTTACAGCTATTCAGGTCCCTGTTAAAGTTAAGGTTATTTCTAATTTCCCGCACTGTTACCTGTGTTATTAGAGGTGTTTTAAATCTTAGTAGAAATGTTGGATAGTGATCACTGAGGGTGTCGGGCAGACATCCAGCAAAGGATATGAGGGAAGGATGGGATACAAGTATCCAGTCCAGTATGGCTTGATGTTTGGTTCTTTTGTCAATTCTAGTGGGGGATGTAATAACTTGGGTTAATCAGTGTAGGTTAATGTGGGAGAGTGGGTTTGATTTGGAGCAGTTGAGCCAATCTATATTGAGGTCACCTAGTAGGATGTTTTCTTGGGGTGTATTGGCTCCATACTGATGGATTTTGAATTTTGGCTTAACATTTGTTTATGGATATACCATGTATGTAAATTTTTTGGACCCCAGCTGGCTACACTTTGCACTTAGTCCATGAATTGTTAATGGGCTATCCAACTATTGGGTTTTTTACCCGATATCTATAACATTGATGTGCTTACGTTTTCATTGAGTAAAAATTGGGAAATATTGTTTATGTCATTTAACTTTGACCAATAGCAGCCTATTATAACCAACCCTTTTGTATCTGAGTTGGAGAAGGAATTCTTCGCCTTAAGCCATACCATTTAGGCTATAGGAAAACAGTTCTGGTTGGTTCATTCATACATACAGGATCAATCATGGATCTTACAAAACTGTTGGAAGGTCTCTCAGCAGACCAGGATAATTTGACAGCTTTTGGATTACAACCATTAGGTTCAGACAACACAACTTTGGATGAGGACAATCCTGATAGTCTTTGTGGGGTTTTATTCCAAAATCTTACTAAGAGTATGAGAACACTTAAATCCAACATCTGGCATTTGAAGCATTTTAAAGCATATCAAATAACAGACATTACCCCTAGAGGCTTGCGGGTTCTCACCCAACCCTTAATTAGTCAGACAGAAGAAAAATTATCTCAAGATTGGGCTCAGGCCCACCATAAAGCTTCTATGCTGTTTGTAGATGGTCTCATCTCATATTATGAAAGAATCATAGATCTAAACATTGTCAAAGTAACTAACAACTGTGAGGAAGTTTGAATACAAGGAGAATCCTTCTTTAGTAAACATCTTAATGTTTTGGCCACAGACCTTTCAACTCTTGAACAACAATTGTTGAAGAGGAAGACACAAAAATTCAACAAAGACATTTCAGATTATGACAGAGGGAAACCATTTGGTTCAAACAAGAGTGTTAGATTCCAAGAATCGGGGAATAAACAAACCAATAAGAAAAAAAGACCCAGATCTATACTTAGGAATAGAAGCCACACCTATGGGGGGACATCACGGGATGACTCGTCCTCAGCCACGGATCTCGATCCTATCCACTGAAGAATATCCAGTAGCTAAGAGGAAACCTAGTACTGACCCTTTGGGGTAAGAAACACGGGGGGGGTGGTAGGAAACATCGTAGAGGTACACAACATCCAACAACTCTTGGACAAAATCCTGACGCACTAAACACTAATAACATTTCTTCCAAACCTTTGTCAGATGCTGAAATAAAATTATTGAACAAAGGACTGAATTTTGTTCCATCTTTTTTTGTGGCTGAACATGCTTTTAATGACATTCATGAATTTTGCATAATTCTTAACCTAAAATTATTTTTTCAGACTCAAATCAATCTCAAAGATCTATTGGATTTCATTTCTGTAAATCTAATTTTACACCTCCCATGGACAAACATGTTTCAGTCTTTAAAGAATGTGTGCTGAAAGAGTTGCACTTCAACATGAACATATACACTAGCAATAAACAGAATCTCACCAAACAGGAACAGGATGCCCTACATAAACTCAGCAACAATCATGACCTGGTTATTTTACCAGCTGATAAAGGTGGGGCAGTGGTAATTATGGACTGGAGCATGTATGAAACAGAGGCCATAACACAACTGTCCAATAATAAATTTTATATGCATATGCTCCTAGACCCAACATTTAGGTTTAAACAAGAAATTGATGCCCTTTTAAAACTGGCACGGGTGGAAGGGATCATTGACCACAGAACAGGTTATCAGTTGACCGTCAAAGAACCTAGATCACAATATCTATAACTACTTCCTAAAATAAATAAACATCATACCAAACCACCAGGTAGACCAATTGTTTCGGGTCGAGGATCTCTGATGGAACCATTATCGGCGTTCCTTACTGAATACCTAAAACCACTTCTTCCTCTGGTCAGATCTAGAATCAAAGATGCCACCCAGTTTCTTAACATCATAACTGACACACAGTTGGAACCAGGTTGGCTTTTATGCACATTGGACGTTACTGCCCTATACACCAGCATCCCACATTGGGCAGGATTGGAAGCTATTCAATTCTGGTTGAATAAAGCTGAGTTATAAACTCCTGGTTTTAACACTCTTCTTGTTTGTTTAGTTGAACATGTTCTTACCAAGAATGTTTTTTTACTTCCATGGGAGATGTTACTGGCAGCTTAGAGGTACGGCCATGGAAGCGTCTTTCGCTCCCATTTATGCAGACCTCTTTATGGGCTACATCGAGGAACAATTGAGATATGATGAGAACCACAATATATTCTTAGATAACATGGATATTTGGAGAAGTTATCTGGATGATTGTTGGATGGTGTGGAAGGAGGATGCTGGATATGCAGAGGAACTTGTAGAATACTTAAATGAAAATAAATGGGGAATTCATTTCACACAATTATGACTGCAAAGAAATTACATTCCCGGATGTTCATATTTTACATCAGGATGATCATACACTTGAAACGCAGGTTTATAGAAAATTCCCCCAATTCAACACCTTACTACATGCTTCCAGTCATCACTCCTCCCACATCATCCGGAACATTCCGAAATCCCAATTTCTACGCATCAAGCGCATATGTTCATCAGATGTAGCCTATAACACCAGTAAAAATGATCTTTCCCAAAGATTTTTAAACAGGGGTTACCATGCAAACAACATTAACAGGGCATGCTCTTTTGCCACTGAACAAAACAGGAAGAATTTGTTAACTTATGGCAAGGGATCCAAGGGTAGGAATGTACAGTCTCCCCAACGCATTTGTTTGGTTACAACATTTGGAAGCAATATAGATGGCTTCAGAAATATTATCAACAATCACTGGGACATATTGTTGGCAAGTGAGAAATTAGCTGGAATGCTTTCCCCACACTGTTTTTTTCTCATACAAAAGGGGTTGTACCATCAATTCCCATTTAACCCACTACAAACACTTTACACCTACGACCACACAAGTCATTATTTGGGACAAGTTAGTGAGCAGAAACCCTTGCGGCCACTGTAGCTTTTGTATACATAAATACAAAACAAAAGAATTTATCAGCAGCAACACACCACATATTTTTGAAATCAGATGCTTTGTCAACTGCAGTGGTGACTGGGTCATCTCTCTGGCCACCTGTCTTTGCTCTGCTTTCTATGTAGGGCAAACATCTAGGCCATTAAAACATAAGATGAGCGAACATCTTAGTGACATAAGAACTAAAAGAATTTCTAATGCTCTCTACAAACATACAGTGACCCATGTCACTGCTAAATTTCAATTCACAATCATTGATAAAATCCAAGGACATAAATCTAACAAAGCAGGTTGGCATTCCATATTAAATACTAAAGAATCTGGTTGGATTGTCAGGCTGGGGGCTCTGTTTAAGCCCGCCTTAATGAATTAATTTAATTCTGGCATATACCAATCAGCTTTGAATATGGCTTAATCTGATACTATTTAAATGTGCAAAGAATTCATGTGAGTTAATGCACTGAAAAGGCTGTAAGTTTTGCCGAAACCGGTATGCTATTTTTGTTGTTCTGTCACATTAAATCCTAATTTTATCTATCTCCCAAACGGTGCTGGACTTTTTTTGGTGCTTCTGAAGCTATGATTAAACATGACACTTAGGTGAGGTGCCAGTTCATTTTGTAGCTCATGCAGTACACAGCCTGGGATGTTATCTGGTCCCATGGATGCTGTATTCTTAGCTTTGGAGAATGCAGCTTCTACCTGTGTATGGCCGTGATTACTGGAGTTTGGCAATCTTTTGGTATTGAGATGGGCCCTTTAGGGGGTGAGAGGGGAGTGGAAACTGGCACTAAACTGATCTGCCAAGATATTGGCAATATCTTAGGGATCAGTATATTTAATGCCATTCTGTTGTAGCTCAGAGCAGATCTGTGCATTGCCATTTAGATTCTTTATATAACTAAAGAATGCCTTGTGGTTGTCTTTGGAATCTTTGGCAATTTTATATTCATAACTAGCTTTGGAGAATTTTATGAAGTATCTCAGCTTCTTACTGAGGCTGGTAAGGGAGTTTTTTGCATCCTGGGATTTTCCACTTTTCTGCAACCCTTTCTCCTTCTGTTGTATAGTTTGTTTATGGCAGGAGACCACCAGATTGGCTTCCTTTTTTGGATGAGAGCAGCTTGGTTCTACTTGGGATGGCATGATTCATGCAGGAGTGGATGTGCTCATACAGTGCCTTAGTGTATGATTCAGCAGTCGAACTTTCAGCTCCCATCTGCACGGGTGTCATGAAGTTTGTCACTTCTGACTTGAGTAGCATGAAGTTGGCTTTGGAGAAGTTTTTTACGGAACTTTCCTTACTGGGGGGTGGGGGTAGGATGTGGATGTCAAGGGTGATTAGCTTATGGTCAGACCTGAACAATGAGGGGGTGACCACTGGTGTGGAACATCTATCTCCCATGTTGGTAATGACCAGGTCTAGGATATTGGAGCTCCTGGTGGGACAACTGATTAGTTGATCCAGGGCATTGGAATTTATGAATTCCAAGAACCGTTGGGAAAAGGTGTTAGTACCCGAGTAGTTTTCCCAGTTAATGGCAGGGTAGTTGACATCACCCAGTATTAAGGTGTTTGGTTGTATCTTAACATTTTCCAGTATGTTTAGAAAGGTGTAGTGAGAATCTTCGTGCATGGTGGGGGATCTGCAGCAAGCTACAATTTGGACTGCAGTCTTACCTAGTGTTAGTTGCACCTGAAGAATTTCAGATGAATTGTGTTGGGCAACTAGCCTGGAGGTGTGAATTTCCTTGGTGAATATGGACATTCCTCCACTTTTAGTATTTCGGTCTTGGTTTGGCGGCCGAAAAGTGTGGTAAGAGTTGTAGCCTGGTATTGCAGGAGTGCTCTCTGGAGCCTTGAACCAGGTCTTAGTTACTGCACAGTTATCGATGTTCTCCATTTTTAGGAGTACCTCGAGAGAGTGCATTTTGAGGTTTAAACTTCTAGCACTGAGTAGCATTACCTACAGATTTTGCATGCTTGTATCTGTTACGGTGGTGGTTTTGTCCTTTGAGCCTTGCCTAAAAAGGCACTATAGGGGTGGCAACAGCTTTAGCCAGTAACCTGAATCCCAGGGGCAAAAGGTGCAGATCATTTCTGGCAAAGCATCGTGGTTTGTCGATCATGTCGTCCCAGGCAGACAGATATTGGATCCCCTTTGAATGACACCAGAAGCTTAGCCAATTGTTGAAGTCAATCATTTTGTCCTTATACTGTGGTATCATTCTGGGCGAAGGCAGGATGCTACTCAGGGCTAGGGTCATACCTGCCTGGGCCACATGATCTGAGAGCTCTTCCAGGTCTCACCCAGTAAAGATGCACCAGTGGAGGAAATAAAGCTCAGTTCTTTTCTAAAACACAGGTTTATTGTTATAAGCCACGACAAGTCAACCACAAGGCAACACTCCAAAAACTGGTCACAAGCACTAACGCTATGTCTACACACTTGCGTTTTCGTTTGTAACACTTCTTCAGATGCAGGTGAATAATCAAAGAGAGAAAGCACCACACTTTTATACCACTCTTAATTACAATAATTGATTAATTAGACTCTAATTCATAGCCCTTACACATTGTAATTACGCTGCCATTTACTACAAAAACCTCACATCAACATTTTAAAATAGCTCAACAATTATACATAACGGGCATACACTCAAAATTTATAGTAAACTTGTATTTTGTTAAACCTATTAAATTAACTTTAAAATACCTATTTTTTTTTTAAAAATCCTTTATTATAAAAACTATAAATAACATTAAATAACATTAAATCACATTTTATTATATCGCCCTCTAGTGTTCAAAAAATATTTATTTTATGCTTTCTAAAATGCACTTTATACATCCACAGTTCTTTAAAACTACTCTTGCTCTCTTGAATGCAAAAAAAATAGAGAATTACAACTTACAAATTTATAGTCTTACAATAATAAATATCTTGAAAATATTTTGTATTAAATTAAATAACATAACAGCAACCATGGTGTAGCTAGATTTAACACTCATAATTTAGCTGCCCTCATTTTTAACACTGGGGCCAAAGACACTGTATTATTTAAACCAGGTGGGTTGTATGACTCCAACTGTAGTTGCCATAACAACTCCTTATACTCTATAGTGTCCTCCCAAGGACCCCCTCTCACATCTTTTTTAACTACTTCTAATACAAAAAAATGGAAAACTGCCTCTACACATTTACTTTTATGTCTGTACAGGGCATTGTTGATACAGCAAGTTTTTATGTCATAATTGTGTTCATAAATTCGGTTTTTTAACCTCCTTTCAGATTTGCCGACATAAAATGCATCACATTTTCTGCACATACTTAAATACACTTTGCCACTCGTTTGGCAGTTTGCAAAATGGGTACTCCTGATCAACATGTCCGTACTACTGACATACACTGTGTCCTTAACACAAATGAAAGGGCATTGGGGACAAGTTCCACATTTAAATGTACCTAGTCTCTCTTTCCTCTTTCTTTGCCCCTTCCCTTTAACCTCAAAATAATTCTTGAGATTTTTACCTTTCCTATATGTACATTTTAAAGGGTGTTTAAATAAGCAGTCCAAATCCGAAATTTCACCAAATTTCTGCCATTCATTTTCTATTAAGTTTCTAATAAGTTTGGCCTCTCCACTATAATCAATTACAAAATTATTCTGACCATCAAATTTGTCATTTTGACTAACTCCCATCAGTTGTTCCTCCTTCCCTATAATGGGCTGGTATTTGTCTCCCCTACCCCTCATCACTTCATCTTCAATTTCCTTGATAAGAATGTCAGGGTAGCCTCTGTAAACATTGTGTGTAATTTTTCACATTCCTCCTTAAAATCCTCAGTTCTAGAGGTCATTCTGCTACCCCTGACATATTGTCCCTTAACTATGCCTTTCTTATGGTGGTGAGGGTGGGCACTATCATATGCCAGAAAGGAATTGGAATAACTATCCTTTCTAAAAACTTTAGAAAAAAACTTACCCTCATCCTTCCCTACGTAAATGTCCAAATATTTTAAACATTCTTTATTTTGAGTGTGGGCGAAGGAAAGAAAGCTAATAGTACTGGATAAATATTCCAAAAAAGCTGTAAATTCAACCTCTGACCCCACCCATAGAAGACAAATATCGTCCAGGTAACGCTTGTACAACTTCCAACAATTCTTGAACTGTGAATTAAGGACAAACTTGTGCTCCCATGTTGCCAGAATAATATTGGCATATATGGGTGCACACCGTGCACCCATAGCCACCCCCTGAATCTGCTTAAAAAACTCTCCTTCGTAGTGGACATAATTATTTTTAAGGAGAAGGTCCATTAAAGTCAAAATCAGGCAAAATTCATTCTGTGAAAATTTACCATATTCTAGCAAAGCTTCCTCAAACAACTCCATTCCTTCCTTATAGGGGATGGACGAAAATAAGTCCACTATATCCAAGGTTATAAATGTTATATTGTCATCAAACAACTCATCCTTTAGATTCCGCAACAAGTCCCAAGAATCTTTCACTATCCCTACCCCCTCCTTTATTATTACTTTTAATTTATTGTCTAGCCATTTGGCTATGGGGGCTGTCACAGACCCTTCTGATGATACTATAGGTCTCATCGGTGGATTTAAAACATTCTTGTGTACCTTCGGTACACCAAATATATTGGGAACTTTAGGTTTTTCCACATGTAAGAATCTATAAGTGTTCACATCTATTGAACCTTCTAATAACAAATCATTCAAAACTATAAACACTTTTTTGTTTCCAATATTAATTTCATTTATAGATCTCATATACCTTTTTTCATTTTCTAACACTTCTAACATTTTTGATTCATAATATACTTGGTCCATTATAACAGTACCCCCTCCTTTATCAGGTTTGAGTATTCTTATAGTAGGATCTCGGGATAACTGTTGTAACAAGTCATTTTCATCCTTGGAAATATTAGGTCCAACCCAATTATTAGATAATACCTTCCTAATTTTCTTCTCTATCATATTTTCAAAATTTTTCAGTTGTTGGTTTATAGGTGGATTATATATACTTCTTCCAGGTCTCTTTTCATGTAGTCCAGTGAGGTACGTTTTAAGTCATTCACTCCAACATGGACAATGACAAGAGTCGTACTTGTTGTGGAGTGACTTGAGTGCATGCGTTATGTGGCGGATCCTGGCACCCAACAGGCAGCTGACTGTAATTTTCTCCTTGTTCAGCCTGGTGAGTGGGACATCAGTGTGCCTGACTATAGAGTCACCTATGACTGAAGTGTTGGGTACGTTGTCTTGTCTTAGGGGCTGTTATTGGGTGGCACACTGGTGTGAGCTGTGTCTCACTTTGGTTGTGACTGGTGTTTGTTTGCATTTCAGCTTCGGAGGTCCTTGTTGCTTGGGCAGGTTAATGTTAAGGGCCTACGCATATATGGGTTAAGTGTTGCTATGTGTGGGTGTTGATGGTGTGGGTTTTGAAGGGCTATGTGTTGCTTGAGGTGTAGTGCAGGTGTTAACCTTCTCCTTGTGAGTGTCTAGCACAATCTTGACTGGAGTGAGCTTTGCTTCCAGTTGGGCTATGTAAGTGCATCTCTCGCAGGTTATAGTGTTGGGTGGTAGCAGGAGAGGGTTGTCTGTGTACATGAGGCAGTATGCCTAGATTCACCAGGTGGACAGGAGAAATCACCGGAAGCTGACCCTTGGACATGCCTGTTTAGGTGCTTTTTTTGTAAAGTACAAGAGCTGTTTTCCACTTACCTTTGCAAGGTACTTTGCTGTTTACAGCCTATGATTAATTTCTCCTTATTAACAAAGAGAGCTGAGTGCTTGGATCAGTTTAAGCCTTCCTAGTGCTTTCCAGCAGGTTCTACATCACGTGCTAATCACAGGGGTTCAGATTTTAGTGCTACTACTGAGAAACCAGCTAGTTCTAAGGGAAAATTTGAAGAGCAGACTTTCTGGCACCTGGAATAGTTTAATAGTAGCCCTGCGGTGCTGCACTATGCGAAAAACACGCAAACACACATGTTTTTAAGCCAAAAAGTTGAAAGGGATAGAAATCAGCCCAAAATGGCTAATAAAATTACAATTTCAGAACTGGAAACCACTCCTCTAGTGTTAGATAGGCAGTACAATGCTCACCACGCCCACTGGTAAGCAGTAGGACTTCCCTCTACCACAACAAGGTCTGGATAGCACTGAACACAGAGAATAAAGTCCTGAAACCAACAAAGTTTCATATGGTTGACCATATCAAAAGCTTTGGATAAATCGAAGAATGTTGCAGATACGATTAGTCCATTATTTCTGTGGTTATTTATCGTGTTAGTGAATGAGGTAAGTGCAGTGGTAGTACTATGGAAGGGTCTGAAACCATGTTGCTGTATCAATAGTTTGTTTTCTAGCAGATATTGCATCAATTGTGTATGGATTACCCTCTCAAGTATTTTTGATAAGGAGGATTGTATAGCTATAGGCCGATAGGGTTATTGATTTCGAAAGAGTTACCCCCTTTGTGCATGGGATATGGGATAGTTTCCATAAGTGGGGTATCATACATTCTGAGATCGAGCTGTTAATTAAGATAGTGACATGGCAGGCTACAGCTTCTGCGGCTAGTTGTAGATATTCAGTTGGTAGGTTGTCGGCGGCTTGCGTGGTCGGTTTGAGTTTTTGGAGAAGTTTTTGAATGGTCTTGATTGATACTAGTGGGTGCTATCATCTTTTGTTTCAGGAGGAGGAGATGTTTTGCTGGGGGGAGGGGGTTATTAGGGCAGGTATGGATAGTTTCTGTAAAGAACTTGTTGAATAATGTGGGGATACTGTCATGGTTATGTTTTGTTTTTGGTGAGGGGGTGGAAGTTTTCCCTGGTAGTGAGAGAGAGTTGATTGTGGCCCAGAATTTTTGTGGGTTATTAGTATGTTTATTTTGAATATTTTGGTAGGAGGAGATTTTGCCTGTTTTAATGATTTTTTTTGGCCTCGTTTCGTAGTTCAAGGTAGTTTTGTCTGTCTGTCTGGGTTTTAATCTTATGAAATTGTGTCTACACTTTGTTCCTATTTTTAAGGAATGCTTTTGTATTTTTAGATAGCCAGGGGGTATATTTAGTTTTAATTCTGGTGGTTCTGGGGGGACATGGTAGTTAAGTATATTTATGAAGGTTGTATTTAAGTATTGGACTGCTTTATCAAGTGATCATTTTTTCAAGGGGGTCCAGTTACAGCTATTCAGGTCACTGTTAAAGTTGTTAAGGTTATTTCTAATTTCCCGTACTGTTACCTGTGTTTTAAATCTTAGTAGAAATGTTGGATGTTTATCGCTGAGGGTGTCAGGCAGACATCCAGCAAGGGATATGAGGGAAGGGTGGGATACAAGTATCCAGTCCAGTATGGCTTGATGTTTGGTTCCTTTGTCAATTCTAGTGAGGGATGTAATAATTTGGGTTAATCAGTGTAGGTTAATGTGGAAGAGTGGGTTTTGTTTGGAGCAGTTGAGCCAATTTATATTGAGGTCACCTAGAAGGATGTTTTCTTGGGGTAGGGAGTTGGATATCCATTCTATCAGGTTTTCCATTATGGTAAAATTGTTGCCTGGTGGGATATAGCAGCCTATGATGTTGATGTACTTTTGGGGGTTTAATTTTAATTTGGCAAGAGTGAGTTCCAAGTTTTTGAGGTCAGGGGTTGAGATGTTGAGTTGTTCTAGGATGAAGTGACTTTTATACAGTATGGCTACTCCACCACCCCTTTTCCTACTCTGTCTTGCCGAATGATGTTATACCCTGGTGCTGTTATTTCATTATCGTGGATATCTGATTTTAGCCAGGTCTCAGTCAGAATGATAACTTCTGGATTATATAAGGTTAGTAGAGCATGGAGGTCATGGACTTTGTTCAATATACTCCTTACATTATGATTAATAATGAGTAGTGTGTTTTTCTCCCTGTGGAGCAGGGCATTATTCAGATTGGGGCTAGGGGCAAGTGGGCCTGGGTTAGGGTGTATGTAACCACAACATATGAGTTTTGTCTTGAGGTATAGGTAGAGTCTCCTAAGTTTACTGACAATTGTTGTGTGTTTTAATGTAGTGTGGTACTGCCTATATGTTGAGAGTAGTTTGTTTGAGAGATAGTGAATAGGGGTGGTCTGGTTGAGGTATGGTGCTAGGCAAGTGTAGGCATAGGTGGGTGTATAGTTAATGGATATAAATTGTTTTGGAATGATTAGGTTTTGTTGAAGATGGACTTGATAGCTGGTAATGGATGCAAGTAGTACAAGGGTAGAGATGGATATAGAATATAGTAGGAGTTGTAGACTTGAGTTTTTTGATAGTGAGGTTATTATTGCTTTTTGTTATTGGGGAGGGTGTGCAGAGTTGGTGGGGCAATACAAGTAAAGTAAGGTGATAAGTGGTGTAGTAGGTAGACTGGAAGGGTAGGTAGGGTGTCACAAGGTTCAGTAATGTGGTTTGTAGAGGCATAATTAGAAGGCTAATTGGGTGGTTGGCTCTGCTAGGTTGGATTGGTCTATGGAAGGTGGGTGTGGTCTATAAGTGTAGAGGAAGGAGCAGAAGAGACCAACAAAAACAATCAGTGGTACAGGCACTCTCAAGCACTCAAAGGTGCTGACAAGCTCAGAGGTATGTTACTTATGAGTTAAGGTTTGACATACTCTATCAGATGCTTTCTCTGCATCAAGACCTACCAACAGCAATATTTTCTTACACTCTGCTTCCCTCTGGATGACCAGTGTTCTGTTATTGCTGTCAAATGTCTGTCTCTCCTCCACAAAACCAAAGTGATATGTATCTATCAATTTTGGCAACACCTTTGCCATTCTTTTAGCTACTATAGACAAACACTTTATAACTGTTACCTAAAATTTAAATGAGTATATATGAAGCATGTCTGATGAGTCTTTACTGTTTTTTTTAGGTTTTACAGCCACCACAGCTTTCTTCCAAGATTTTGGTGCTTCCTCTCCTGTTAAACAAAACCTTCCAGATCTTTATCACTTTCTTCCATCCAAACTTCAGCAGGAATGCCATCTATTCCTGGAAATGTTCCTGCAGCTTGATTAAATCACTGTTGTATCACTGTTGTATCACATCTCCACTTCTCTTTTCATATACCTCTACCCTTGGCATACCCAAGTTTTCCATAAAGATTTCCATTTGTGTTTTTTCTTGATTTCCACATTCCTCTGCTTTATACAATTATTTACATTCATAAAATGTCCAAAATATCTCAAAAACATCTATAGGACCTCTGGCTATTTTTCGTATTGCAGACTCCCTAAGTTTAGCAACAACTCTTACTACTTTCTGTTGCCTAAGTTGTTGAGCTAAAAGTTTTTGTGCTCTGAAGTTATAATCAAAAAACAAGTGCTCAACAGCGATCTTTCAAAACTCATGCATATTACCCAGATACTCCCTTATTTTCACTTTTAGCCCTCTGCATTTGCACCTCTTCCTATTCTGCTATACTACCACATTCTGCAATACTTTAACCTTTGTCAGCCCTTCTAAATAATTACGGTTACTTCTTACTACAGCTCTTTTTCTATTTCTTTCTTCTCTACTTCTGAATTCCAATTCCGTTTTATCCCATTAAACCCTGCTTTTGCTTTATCCCTTTAAACTTCATAATTCTTAAACTGATATGGTATGTGAGACACGTAGTTGCATCATGTCACTGAAAGCAAGGCTCTCTCAGGCACTTGTCAGTAGCATAGCTAGGGCAGAGGGACTAGGGGAAATCACCTTGGGCACTGTCCTGTCTGAGGCGCAACTCGCTAATGTAAAATAAAAAAAATATATATTTTTAGTCAAATACATTTTTCTCTTTTAAGGGAAATGGCAACATGTATGTAACTAAATGGATGCCAGAGACATTCCTAAGTGCCTCCAACATGATCATCCTGCTTATACACCACCCTTAAAGGTCCTGTGACTGGCTGCTCAGGTAGACAGTTCAGTGCCACGGTACAAGAAAGACAGTGTCTTGAGCTGCTGTATCATTGGTGCCCATAGTGAACTAAGAGATTTAGTGTTCTCCTAATCAAAACTGTTCTCTGTGGATGCATTTGGTGTGTGGGGAGAGAGAGACTAGGTTAGAAAATAAGTCTCTGAAGTAAGTAGGGTTACCTACTAGTTCATTTTTGTGCTTGTTGCATACTTGAACAAACTACTGAAGGGAATCTCCATGACATTTAGAGAAAGAAAGCCAACAATATAGCTACACTGCTTGATATGCAGCAATGCCAAGCAATTTTTAATGTATATTCTTGATTTTAAAACAAGTATTTAGTAGATCCTTCTGCTATGACTCACCAAAGATTAAACAGCCTGGTGATCAAGCACACTGAAATGTAAGTGTTTTTTGAGTGGGGTGGCAGACTCCACTGCACCCCAAGGTGGGGGGTAAGTGACCCACACCCTCAAAATTTATATGACTAATTTCTTCTTGGTCAGTGAAGATAACTTATATCTCTGCCTCTCAAGAAAGCAGAGTTGGGGGGGGGACATAACTCTCAATTTCTTAGCATAAGAAATCTGGATAAAGCCTAAAATAATGGGGTCAGGGCCAAAAACATAGGGGCAGGTTTTAAATATTATTCTTATAAAGTTTAAAGACAGTTGTTAGAATAACAGGATTTGTTTTAGTATGCATTTTCTGAAGGAAATGAGGTCTGAAACACAGATGTATGTCATCATTTAATAAGTTCAATCCTCTCTGCTTTGCCAAGAAACCACAAATTTTATGAGATGAAAACCTGGACATTCTGCAAAAAAGTGGACAGTTGAGAGGTATAGTCAGGGGCCAGGGATAAGTATTCAGCACATACTGCTTGATCCTCAGAAATTCTGTTTGTTGCCTAAGTGAACTAAGGAGAAAAATCAATCAAAAGATATCAGCTGTGGCATGTGTGATAAGTAGTATAATCTATAGTGTGTAAGACTAGACAGGCAGAGGTTCTAATCTCACTCCAGAACAGTTTATGTGTGTGTGTGTGGATATCCCCATGCAAAACAACTGAAAATCACTCACTGGCTATCAAACGGCAAAGGAATGCACTTTGGGGTGGGAGGTTTGCATGATGGTTAAGGTATTTAGCTCACAAAAACAAGGTGCAGGGTTTGATTCTCACATGGGATAATTAGCTAGGCTTAAAATGACCAACAAGGGCAGTTAACCTAGTACTAATCTATGAATCTATAAAAAAGAGGCTTCACTTTGCCCTGTATTCTTTATAGACTTTTTGTAGGGTTGCCACCTTTTCAGCGGGCCAAAGTGGGGCATGTGGGTGTGGCCAATATGACACTCGCCACACCCTCTACCATGACATCACCACAGGAGCGGTGAAGGAGATGCTGTTATGGGTACGATGGATGGCTGCTGGAGTGGCTAGCTAGCTGGCTGCTGGACTGGCTGGTTGACTGGCTGCTGGAGTGGCTAGCTGGCCGGCTGATGGAGTGGCTAGCTGACTGGCTGGCCAGCTGCTGGAGTGGCTAGCTGGTTGGTAGGAGTAGCAGCTGGATGGATGGCTGGCTGCACGAATGGATGGATGGATGGATAGATAGATGGCTGGCTGGATGAATGGATAGATAGATGGCTGGCTGGCTGGATGGATGGATGGCTGCATGAATGGATGGTTGGTTGGTTGAATGAATGGATGGCTGGCTGGCTGGTTGAATGGATGGATGGATGGTTGAATGAATGGATGGATGGATGGCTGGTTGAATGAATGGCTGGCTGGCTGGTTGAATGAATGAATGAATGGCTGGCTGGCTGGCTGAATGGATGGATGGCTAACTCATTAGAAAAAAAATCTTGTCTTTTTTTTTTTTTTTTTAGCAACTGTAGAAACGCTTAAAACAAAGCGCTCCTACAGCTGCGATCTTTGCAGGACTCTTCCTGCCCCAATCCCCACCCCTTTCATGAATTGCAGCCAATTGCTGCACGAATTACAGCACCAGGACTTAACAGGCAGCAGCTTTGCCTGCAGGTCCGGGTTGGTGACGTAACTGAATTGCCGTGGAAAAGCTGGAAGTAAATGCGGCTTTTCCACGGCAATTCAGTGCGATTGAAAAGCGGAACTTTTCAAGTCCCACTACTTTCCTCAACGGGGAACGGGATGAGGCAGCTCAACCCATGACTGACAACGAGACGAGAGGCAACCTTAGCTTCTTGAGATTTCCATTAGAGCACCTTGAAATAATCATGGTTACTGCAGATTTACAGAATAACAAATCGTGCTGCCCAAAGTGTTACACTGTATGTCTGAGCCAGAGATAGGTGTAGGGCTTTGGAAACCTTTATTTTTCCTTTGGTGTTTAAGCAGCTAAAGAATATCATAAAATGGGATAGGTAAGTGTAATGCAGTTTACAGTTATTGGATTTGATATTTAGGATTATTACTGCACTTTTATAAACTGTGTGTTTTAATTAAAATGAAGTTAATTTAGCTCAGACACTTCCTTTATTGATGATTAATATGAGAATTGGATCTATACCTAATCACGGTTTGTTTTATGCAGTAACAAAATAATTGTGTGTGTGTGTGTCTAAGTTTACTAGGCTAGCTACCCTTGTGAGCCATTTTAGGCTTAGACAAATTTCTCATCCCAAATGTAAGAATTAAACCATGTACCTTGTGCGTATGAGATAAACTCAGTATGACTCATAATATCAAAAGCACTTTAAACCAAGGTACCACCCCCCCCCCCCCCAATAATCCTTTTATTTTTTCTGTTGCTTGCTTGCTTACACTTTGCACTTATCTTTATTTGGTAGGTTTGGGGGCCATTTTATACCTGAAACAAGGCACTCAACAGTACAGCTTCTATTGTCTAGTAGATCACACCCCTGTTGCTAAATAGTAAACACACACTGTACAAGTGTCTGGCATCTTACTATCCTACTGGGACATGCTGTTGGCAGACAAGCCACACAGTGCTGTGCAGATAATCCAGAGTTCACCAAATAGCAGTGACTATTAAAATATTTTGCTACCAGTTGCCGTCAATATGATGTAAACTTCAGGTACAAATGGTGTCGCAATGCTCATAAAACTCTTTTTTGCAGTAGACACTATAGATATATTTTGAAGGGTTAGTAAGTATATTTTTAGCTACTTCTCCCGTGGGTTGTTTCGTCTGTGCCACAACCACAGTTCATGATTTTCTGTGTTGCAGTTGATATTTACTTAGTTACCTGCAAAGAGATGTGGATTGTGCTGAATTCTGCTTTATTTTTTCATTTCTGACTGGATTCTTTAAATTGCTAAAGCTGTGAAGTGTTTTGTTTGTTTATGCATCACATGACAGTTAAATGATTAAGTCTCAAAAATGCTTTAAACTTTCAATAAAACAGACTATTTGGACATGCTTTTGTGCCTCTTGGTGTATGTTTTGGTGAAAAGTTGTCAAGGCATTTTCCAACACCGGTTCAAAATTTTTTTTTTTGTTTTGTATGTGGGTGGGGGATAAATCAATGTTTTAAACTGGGCTTCAAATGACCTAGCTATTCCTCTGCTTATAATAATAAACAGTAACACACACACTACACAAACTTCACGTAGTATGAACCAGATCCCTAGACCCACATATGGGTAATCACCCTGAACCACAAAGACCTTCCAGACATTGCACAAAGTAGTCTCAACAACCTCAAAAGTATTCTGCAAAATGAACAACCAACACAACACATACGGCCACATCCTACTCTGTCTTAACTTCTAAGTCCATACAGAACACCAACACACAACCCAATATTTAGATCATAGAAAACTCCATTGTGAGACAAAGATGTTTCACTCACCAAGCAAAATAGAGAGAGCAGTCACAGTCAGCTGTCAGAGGCCAGTATCCATCATATCAAACACACACACACTTTGGTCACTGAACCACAAGTACCAATAGGACTCTGTCAAAGTCCATGTGGGAATAAATGACCTGTGACTTAAAGCATCCTGGACTACAGGAAGAGAGACATGGCAGAGCTCTTGGAGTGCGTCTTCCAGGGTAGTATGAGCCTAGCATTCTACCTTCTCCTAGGATAATGCCACAGTATGAACAGAAAATAATTGACTAACAAATGGATTACAGTATAGTAACATTCAAAGCTAGTACAATACTTGACAATCTGGGAGGAAATAGTCAACAAACCACACTGCGTTGCCAGGTATGGTCTGTACCTCTCCTCTCGGGGATTTTAAATAATGGCCAAAACCTTGTCTGTCCCCAAACTGCCTTTTTAAGGCACTGTCAACCTGACAAACCTAATATAATTAAACCATCACAAGAAAATCTGAAGGTGTTACTGCTCAATGCCAGGAGTCTAAACAAGAAACTCTACTCCCCGTGAGCTCTCCTTACACTGGAAAATGCAAGCATTAATGCATTACAGAGGGTTTACTATCACATATTCGATTGTCATTTAAACGATCGAATATGTGCGAAAATCATTTTTTTCAAATTGAGAGTTCGATCAACACAATGTCGAAGCTGACATGAGCGAACAGCCACTATTGTCAGTTTCAGCAATGCGGTGCAGATCGCATTACAGCGGAGATCGTGAAGTGTACTCTTACCCTCACTGTAGTGCGATCTCTGAGTTTGTATATATAAGTAGGGGGGTGTGGGGGGTACAGGGGGGCTTGCTGTCCTGTAAACATCGTTAGTTGTGGGCAGATGTGAGCATTTCAGCAAAGTCGATATTCAACATTGCTGAAATGCTCCGTTCGATATTTTGGTTGCTCGGTGTTTTGATTTCCAACAATATTTGTCGGAAATCGTTGCGTTCGTCTAAATGACATTCACAAATATGATAGTAAACTGTTACAGAGACATGGTTTAACACAGTGGACAGCACCCCCCAGCAATGCAGGGCTACAAATGCCTTCTATACATTCAGACCAACTACTGAAATGGGAGGCACAAAAGGTGGAGGTGTGCCTATTTAACATTTGTTTACTAGGGATGTCCAACTGGGCCAGTGGCCCTTTTTCAGAGGAGGCCCAGGGAGAAAAGTTCCTTTACAAAAATACATTACAAACAATACAAGAAATCAATAACAATTAAGAATACATAACTTTGGTAAATATAGGTAGTGAACAGTTTACACAAATAATTAAAACAGAGAGTAATATAAAGTGGGGGAAAAAGAAAGCTAACAAACTAGCATGAAATAGCTTGTGCCATCATAGAGAAATGACTGATCAGTAGATCAATATTATGGTACTGGTGGCAAACACTTATGAGATACGGGTATGGTATATGAACAAGAATATGGCTGTTACTTGTTCTAAACAGCAACAGCTAAGGTAATACTGAGGTGAGGTACAAGGAGGAATATGATGAAATTGCTGGAAGACTGAGATAGGTAGATAAAGATAGGAGCAGTAGTGAGCTTGAGATGGGTAGAGATAAATTGGAATTCTGTGAGAGAAGTGATAGTTTGGATGTTAGAATGGGTCTAGATCATGACCTCAAAACGGCATAACGCAGAACACCTTTTCCTCTACAAATATATGTCAAACTTCCAGATGAACGATTTCCTTCTCAGGGAAAGAAATCGTTATGCCAACTGAACAGCAGTACAAACATTACAAAGTGGGGGGGCTTTGTCCCCCACACCTCCCAATGTGGAGGGCTGTGCTCCCAACACCCCCCTAAGTAAATATACTAACTCCAAGATCGTACTACAGTGGGGAAAAGGGCAAATCCACAGTGACAGCCAACTGTTTTTTTTTCCCTAGGAAAAAAAACTTGGTGATCTGGCTGTTCAGTTAACTGGGATTCAACATATATGTGCTGATGAAAAGGTCTTCAGCATTCCCCTTTCCTGTAACTAGTTTAGTCCAGATACCGATTCTTAGTTTTAGCACTTGAATTTGCTTATTCGTGATCAGCACTTGTCCAGAACTTGTAAGCACTAAATAACCTACTAATTACTACAGCACTCAACCTTCCTCATTACCTAGAGGAAAACAGGTTTGGTACTTACTTTCCTCACTTGCTTAGAGAAAAGCAGCTCTTGTACTCACTTTCCTCACTTATCTAGAGGAAAATAGTTTTTTTATTCAGGCATGTCCAAGAGTCAGCTCCCAGTGTTCTCTCCTATCTGATGAATCTGGGCATCTTGGGGCAATGTAGAAATTGCTTCATGTACACAGACAACCCTCTCTTCCTACCACCCAACACTACAACCTTAAGAGATGCACTTATCTAGCCAAACCGGAGGTAAAGCTCTCTCCAATCAAGACTGAACTTGGCAGTCAAGAGGAGAAGGTAAACTCTTGCACCACACCAGACTCATCACATACTCTCACTAAATCTACACCACCAAAATTCACACATAGAAACACAAAAACATTCGCGGAGGCTCTTAATTATCTGTTCAAGCAGCAGAGACCTCCAAAGCAGAAATGCAAGCAACCTCCACCCCCCAACACAACCCAAATGACACATAGCCCCCAGACTCAGTGTGCCACTCAACCACAGCCAATAAGGCAAAACAACATACCCAACACACTAGTCATAGGTGACTCTATAGTCAGGCACACTGATGTCCCACTCACCAGGCTAAACAAGGAGAAGGTTACTGTCAGCTGCTTGTCGGGTGTCAGGATCCGCTACATAACCCACACACTCAGGTCACTCCACAACAAGTACAAATATGACTCTGTCATTGTCCATGTTGGTGTGAACGACCTGAGACGTACCTCCCTGGACTACATGAAAAGAGACATGGAAGAGCTCTCCGATCTTGTAACCCAAGCAGGTATGACCCTAGCCTGAGTAGCATTCTGCCATCACCCAGAATGATGCCGCAGTACAAGGACAAAATGATTGACTTCAACAATTGGCTAAGCTTCTGGTGCCATTCTAAAGGGATCCAGTATCTGTCTGCCTGGGATGACATGGTCGATGGACCACAATGCTTTGCTAGAAATGGCCTGCACCTGTCACCCCTGGGATTCCAGACACTGGCTAAGGTTCTTTCCACCCCTATAGTGCCTTTTTTAGGCAAGGTTCAAATGACAAATTCACCACCCTAACAGGAACAGGCAAGCAAAAACTGAGGGTGATGCTACTCAATGCTAAAAGTCTCAATCTTAAAATGCACTCACTCGAGGCACTCCTTAAAATGGAGAACATTGATATCTGTGTAGTGACTGAGACCTGGTTCAAGGCTCCAGAGAGCACCCCTGCACTACCAGGCTATAACTCTTACCACACTATTCGGCCATGTAACCTGGACCGGAACACCAAAAGCCGTGGTGTGTCCATATTCATTAAGGATATCCACACCTCCAGGCTAGTTGCTCAGCATAATGCAGCCGAGGTTATCCAAGTGCAACTAACTCTGGGCAAAACTGCAATCCAAATTGTAGCTTGCTACAGATCACCCACCATGCCCCAGGATTCCCACTCCTCTTTTCTTGATGTACTGGAAAATATTAGGGTTCAAACAAACACCGTAATAATGGGCGATTTCAACTACCCCACTATTAAATGGGAAAACTACTCATGTACCAACTCCTTAGCTCAACGCTTTCTGGAATTCATAAACTCCAATGCTCTGTATCAACTTATCCACACCCCCTCCAGGGGCAACAATATCCTAGATCTAGTCATTACCAACATGAGTGACCGGTGTTCCACACCTGAAGTCAATGCCTCATTGGTCCGATCCGACCATAACCTAATTACCCTAGATATCCACATCCTGCCCCCACCCCCATTAAGGAAACCATGGTAAAAAATTCTCCAAAGCCAACTTCATGCTTTTTATAAAAGGGTGAAGGAGTGAACTTCACGACACCCGTGCAGATGGACAATACAGTTACGACTACTGAATCCTACACAACTGCACTTTATAAGCACGTACATGAGTGCATGGATCGTGCTATCCCAAACAGAACCAAGATGCTATCCTCCAAAAAAAGGAAACCAATCTGGTGGTCCCCCTGCCATAAACAAACTGTACAACAGAAGGAAGAAACTGTTGCAAAAGAGAGTAAAATCCCAAGAGTGGAGGAGCTCCCTGGTCAGCCTCAGTAAGAAGCTGCAATCCCTGATAAAATCCTCCAAAGCTACTTATGAAAACAAAATAGCCATTGATTCTAAAGACAACCACAAAGCATTCTATAGCTATGTCAAGAATCTCAATGGGAACACTCAGATTTGCTCTGAGTTACAGCACAATGGCACTAAATATACAGACCCAACTGATATTGCCAACATCGTGGCAGATAGGTTCAGTCCTAACTTTACTCCCCTCTCACCCCCTAAAGAGCCCATCTCTATACTGAAAGAATGCAAAGTTCCTGTAATCACGGCTGCACAGGTAAAAACCACACTCTCCCAAGCCAAGAACTCAGCATCCATGGGACCAGACAACATCCAGGCTGCGTTCTACACAAACTACAAAATGAACTGGCACCCCACCTAAGTACCATGTTCAATCATAGCCTCACCTCAGGCTTTGTGCCTGCTGAATGGCACACAGCAACGGTTATCCCACTCCACAAGGGGGGAGCCACCATGGACCCCGGGAACTCTTCAAATTTTCCCTTAAAACTACCTTCCTCAAAGTGTACTACTGTTCTATTTAGTGTATCCTACAACTATAAATTATCTCTACTTGACTCCCAAGTAGACTATTCTCTATCCGTATAGCTAAGCACTTGCTCCTACAGTACTTATCACCTCGATACAGCACTCTTGTTATAGAAAGTACCCCAAAAAAAGCAAACCCCATTTCTCGGTCACCCACATCCCCCAAAACCTTTTTTTAAGTTTTTCTGTCTATTCCTTCTAGCATGTCGAGGGATCAGTTGCTAATGTCCTCTCCTGCTCAGCTGGTGAACCTGGGATTATTGTGGCAATGTTACAATTGCCTCATGTACACAGACAACCCTCTCCTCCTCCCACAAAACACAAATACATGTGAGAGATGCAACTATACGGCCAAACTGGAGGCTGAGCTCTCTCAACATAGGACTGGCAAGACCAGACAGGAGGAGAAGGTAACCACACACACTATAGACCCAGTCTCACATAATACCATCACAACCTCAAATCATACACATAAACACACAAAGACATACTCGGAGGCTCTGATCAAAAATCTACCAAAACAGCAGAGGCCACCAAAGCAGACACCCAAACAACTACCACCTCAGAACACAACACCTGCATCACATAGACCACACAGTCAGAGTGTCAAGCAGTCACAGCCCTTAAGGCCAAACACTATGCCAGACACACTAGTCATTGGTGACTCCATAGTCAGACACACTGACATCCCGCTCACCAGACTGAGTAAGGAGAAGGTCACAGTAAGCTGCCTGTCGGGTGCTAGAATCCGCCACATAACGCATGCACTCAGGTCTCTCAACAGCAGGTACAAGTACGACTCAATCATTGTCCACGCTGGTGTAAACGACCTGAGACGTACCTCCCTGGACTACATGAAAAGAGACATAGAGGAGCTCTCTGATTATGTAGCCCAGGCAGGTATGACCCTGACCTTGAGCAGTATCCTACCTTCACCAAGAATGATGCCACAATACAGAGATAAGATGATCAGCTTTAACAATTGGCTTAAACTCTGGTGTCATTCAAAGGGGATCCAATGTCTGTCTGCCTGGGATGACATGCTGGACAAGCCACGCTGCTTCGCAAGGGACGGCTTGCACTTGTCACCCTGGGATTCCGGATTTTGGCAAAGGCTCTTGCCACCCCATAGTGCCTTTTTAGGCAAGGCTCAAATTCTAAACCTACCACCCTAGAACAAAACAAAGAAAAAAACTAAGGGTAATGCTGCTCAATGCCAGAAGTCTCAACCTCAAGATGCACGCACTCAAGGCCCTTCTCAGAATGGAGAACATCGATGTCTGTGCTGTGACAGAAACCTGGTTCAAGGCTCCTGAGAGCACCCCAGCACTATCAGGTTTTACCTCATATCATGCGTTCCGGCCACAAAACCCGGACAATACCAAGAAAGGAGGAGGGGTATCCATATTCATCAAGGACACCCACACCTCAAGATTGGTGGCATCGCACGATGCATCGGAGACCATCCAGGTGCAATTAACCATAGGCAAGACTGCTCTGCAAATTGTAGCATGTTACAGGCCACCCTCGCAAACTCAGGGACCTCATATGGCCTTCCTGAAAACACTGGAGGGGATAAATGTATCTCCGAACACCATCATACTAGGTGACATCAACTACCCTAATATAGACTGGGAACACTACTCAAGCCCAAACACTCTAGCCCAAAAGTTCCTGGAATTCATAAACTCAAATGCCATGGAACAACTAGTCACCATCCCCACAAGAGGAGAGAACATACTTGATCTCATCATCACGAACATGGGAGCACAATGTACAACGCCAGAAGTATACCCCTCACTGGTGAGATCTGATCACAAACTAATCTCGCTGGAGGTCCTCATCCCGCCCCCACCCGAAATGAAAAAGACCACAGTAAAGAACTTCTCGAAGCCGACTTCACACTTCTAAAGACTAGTGTGGTCTCCTTTAAGGCCCCTGAGCCGGCGGTTAACATTACTCAAACCGCTGAATCACTTACAAATGCCTTCTACCAGCACCTGCAGGGCTGCATGGATCAGGCAATCCCAAGCAAAACAAAGACTCTTTGTACCAAAGGCAAGCGTCCAGTCTGGTGGACCCCAGCCATAAACAAACTCTACAACAAAAGGAGAAAGCTACTACAAGATAGAGCAAAATCCTTAAAAGGTAAGACACCGCTGATCACTATAAGTAAAAAGCTAAGAGCTCTCATAAAATCATCCAAAGCTAATTTTGAGAAAAAAATAGCTAAGGACTCTAAAGACAACCATAACGCATTCTTTAGCTATGTCAGAAACCTAGGAGGAAACTCCCAGATATGCTCAGAATTAGTTCAAAATGATGTGAAGATTACTGATCCTACAGACATTGCCAACATACTGGCTGACAGGTTCAGTGCAAACTTCTCCCCCCCTCCCCCCTAAAGGAGAGATATCTATACCAAATGATTGTAGCCCCCGAAACATCTCTAACGTCCAGGTGAGAACTGCTCTCTCCAAGGCAAAGAACACAGCATCCATGGGACCTGATGGTGTCCCCGGCTGTGTGCTCCATGAACTCAACGAGGAATTAAACCCACAGTTAGGACAGCTGCTTAATCTTAGTCTCACCTCCGGATACGCACCCAGGAGTGGCACAGCGACTGTGGTCCCACTCCACAAAGGCGGTGCCTCCACCGACCCTGGAAATTACCGTCCCATTAGCTTGACAAGCCTGATCTGCAAAGCCATGGAAAGGATCATAATGGATCTCATAAATAAAGACATAGGAATTTGCAGACTTTGGATCCAACCCAGTTTGGCTTTGTCAAAGGCAGATCATGCCTTTTAAACTTGGTTGACTTTTTCAAACAGTCACCAAGGCCATTGACGAGGAAAGGCAGTCCATACAGCCTACCTAGACCTGGCGAAGGCTTTCGATACAATACCCCACTCGGGTATCCTTGAAAAACTCATCAACTTAAATGTAAACCCATACATTACAAGATGGGTTGCAAACTGGCTGAGTGACAGAACCCACAGGGTCAGAGTTGCTGGCGCCATGTCAGACTCTAAGCCTGTCACAAGTGGTGTCCCACAGGGCTCAGTCCTGGGCCCACTCTTGTTTGGCATCTACTTTTCTGAAGTACAAGCAAACACAGGAGGGTTATGGCTGACAAAGTTCGCAGATGACTGCAAACTGGGCGCTGTTGTTGAGAACACATCCGACACAGATATCCTTCAGAAGGGTCTCACAGAAACGGATAACTGGTGCCAGAGCCATGGCCTCAAGTTAAATGCCAAGAAATGCATAGTCATACCCTTCGGGAAAAATAAGGTTACCCTAGCTACCATATAGGTGGCAATCCCCTGAACACAGAAGAAGTTATTAGGGACCTGGGAACCCAGGTTGACAGTAGCCTTTCATTCGACACTCATATTGCTAAAGTAGTTAGGAAGACCTTCTACATTGCCCACCTTATCATGAAGGGATTCACATCTAGATCAAGGGAAGTCATAGTCTCCCTATACTCATCACTCATCAGACCAATGATCGAGTACAACGCCCCATTCGGAATGTATCTGACCCAACACTTGCAGCAGCTGGAGAGGCCACAAAAGTTCCTCACCAAAAGGATAAAGGGTCTCAAAAATCTGTCTTATGCTGCACAACTGAAAGAACTCGTTATATTCAGTTGCGTACCGCTTGCTCAGAGGTGACCTATGCCTGACATACAAGGCCATGTCAGACCCAGATTTGATGAATATGCTTCATCTCAAAAAATCTAGATCCCTCAGAGCCACAAGAGCAGGTGACTTAAACCTCGACACGGTTATTAATAGGACGTGCTGGAGGGATAGATTCATCACCCAAAGACTCCCTATGCTGTGGAACAAAATCCCGGTTTATGTGAGGCAGAGCACCTCGCTGGCCTTGTTCAAGAGGAATCTTGACCAATGGATGGGAGATTGCAGATACACCCCAGGGGTTACCTCAGTGTCACTGCTCGACAGAGGCACAGCTAAATAATGGGCATAGTTTCTCCAAACTAAGGGGTGGCGTAAGCCACAAAACTATGGGCTAGGCTTATAAATGCCCTCGGGCAGATAGCCTAGTATGGACCTATGAACCTATTAGCCTGACAAGCCTGGTCTGCAAGGCCATGGAACGTATCACCATGGAACTTATAAACAAAGACATTGGTAATCTCCAAACTCTGGACCCCACCCAGTTCGGGTTTGTAAAAGACAGATCATGTCTCCTAAACCTGATAGACTTCTTTGAAGTAGTCACCAAAGCCGTAGACAAGGGTAAGGTGGCTCACACAGCCTATCTAGATCTTGCCAAGGCTTTTGACATCATCCCCCACTCTGGAATTATAGATAAACTCACTAAACTAGGTATAAATCCCTATGTCACAAGATGGGTTGTCAACTGGCTCACTGACAGAACCCACACTGTGAAAGTAGCAGCCTCCAAATCCGACTTCAGATCAGTGACAAGTGGAGTGCCACAGGGTTCAGTTCTGGGTCCTCTCCTGTTTGGTATCTACTTCTCTGAAGTACAGGCTAACACAGAAGGTCTTTGGCTAACGAAGTTCACAGATGACTGCAAACTAGGAGCCATAATCGAAACTCCTAACGATGTGGACATCCTACAAAAGGGCCTCACTGAGATAGATGCCTGGTGTCAAAGCCATGGCCTCAAGCTCAATGCCAAAAAGTGCATTGTCATCCCCTTTGGTAAAAACTCTGTACCCATGAACTACAACATGGGCGGTAGTATACTTAACACCGAAAGTGTGATAAGAGACCTTGGGACACAGGTGGACAGTAGTCTCTCCTTTGATAATCACATCGCCACAGTAGTCAGGAAATCCTTCTACGTGGCACACCATCACAGAAGGTTTCTCATCCAGAAAAAAAGAGGTCATTGTTCCCCTCTACTCATCACTCAATAGACCCATTATAGAGTACAACACCCCTTTTGGTATGTACCTCACAAGACATCTACAACAACTGGAAAGCCAACAGAAATACCTCACAAAGAGGATTACCAGCCTCAAACAGATGCCCTACGCGGACCGTCTCAAAAAACTCCAGCTTTACTCCGTCGCATATCGCCTACTCAGAAGTGATCTCTGCCTAACATACAAAATTATGTCAAACCCAGAGCTGTTGGACATGCTCCACTTAAAGAAATCCCAATCCCTCCAAGCTACACATTCTAGAGACCTAAACCTTGTCACCACAATAATCAGATCATGCCGGAGGGATAGATTCCTGTCCCAGAGACTTCTCATACTCTGGAATAAACTACCTATCTATATCAAACAAAGCTCCTCATTAGCACTCTTCAAGAAAAATCTTGATGATTGGATGGGAAATAGGAAATTCACCCCGGGGATCACCTCTGTGGCTCTGCTCGACAGTGGCACAGGAAAATAATTTTCTTGGGTGGCAAAAGCCAGGGTACCTTTTAGGCTGAGCTTGCATAGGCCCCAGGGCCGATAGCCTAGTACCTACCTATGAACCTATGCTGTTTTGAGATCGTGATATAGACTCGTTAGAATTTTGTAAGGGAAGAGATATTTTGGTTGTAAGAACAAGAAAGGACAGAATGATGAGCCTGGATTACTGCAGGAGCAAAGCTAGTTTTTGGTTAGGTGTTCCTTAAGCAGTAGTTTAAATTTGGATGTGTTGCTAGAATCTAGTATTGTCTGAGAAATGGAATTCCAGGACTTGGATATTTGGTGAGAAAATAGAGAGTTATCGTAACTATTATTAGATTTAGTTACTTTAAGTATTAGTTTGTTGGAGGATCTTGGTGGCCCACTATTTGAGTAGGGCTGCACTAAGCTCTTGAGTGCTGGACAGTTGTCCGGATAGTGGAAGATGGAATGAATGAAAGTTAGTTGGCTGAGAGATAGAAGACTGGGTAGCTCAATCCAATTTAGTTTATGAAGTGCTGTGCAGTGATTTGATCTGTAAGGGAGGTTAGTAGTGAATCTTGCTATTTTGTCATAGCAGGACTCCGGTTTGTTTAAATCTAATTTACTGAGATTAGTGAATATTGGAGAGGCATATAGAAGGGTAGAGAGTAGATGAGTCATAGCTATGGAACATCTAGTGGTTTCGGTTAGGTATGGCTTGATTCTGTACAGTGAGCCTAGCTTCATTGTGGACCTTTTTGATAGTTAGAGTGAGGTGTTAGTCAAATTTTAGGACACCAAGGAGTTTGATGTGCTGGACAGGTTAAATTTTAGTTTTACTGGCTGAGTAGATGATGAAAGGGGGGAGAGTTATCAGGAACTTTGTTATTAGTGAAGAGCATAAGCTTTGTTTTATTTGGACTGAGTGCGAGTTGAGTCTGACAGGTATTTTTGGAAAGGTTGTTGGATTTGCCTGCGTACTGAACAACGGTTGCATGCTGGGTGGCTGTGTTGAGCCTGTTGTGAATATGGTGAAGAGCAATGGACTGAGAATTGAGCCTTGAGGTACTCCTACTGAGATTGGTAATAGTGTGGAGACTTCTTTTTGCCACTTAACTGTCTGTTGATGGTCAGTTAAGTAGCTGAGAAACCAGAAGAGGGCTGGCTGGGTTAGGCTTAAGGAAGCTAGCTCATTTAGTAGCTTTTGGTGGGATATTGCAACAAAGGCCCTAGACATACCAAGAAAGATGGATGAGATGAGATGGTTGTCAGGTCTAAGCTGGTTGACTGAGTTTGGAAAACTAACAAGAGCAGTGATTGTACTGTGTTTAGGTCTGAAGCCATGTTGACATGCAAACAGGAGATTACTGCTTAGTAGAAAGTCAAGGAGTTGACTGTATATGTATTTTTCAAGAATCCTGGTTATGGGAAGCAGAAGGGCAATTGGCCTCTAGTTTGAGAACTCAGTAGAGGAGCTGCCTTTGTGAAGAGGGATGATATGAGAGCCCTTCCAGAGTTTGGGGATGTGCTGCTCAGCAATGGAATGGTTTATTAGTTACTATTTTACATTAAAAACAAACAACTCAAGGCTGGTCTGTCAGTATGATGCACTTGAGCTTCTCAATGTCCAAATTAAGTTAAAAAAAGTCCCATGTCATATCCTTGCAAGATATAGGTCCCCCTCTATGACCCAAGAAAACCAGAATACATACTTAAATATACTAAGGATGCTCTATATTTAACCTAACAGCATATTCATGGGGGGGCGGGGGGGCTTTTACTACTCCAATACTCCAACATAAACAGGGAATCATACAGGACTCTTAACATATAGTCCCAAAGATTCCTCAACTTTGTATATACAGGCATGCACCTTGGACCAGTTAGTCTGCATCCCACTTGGGGGTGCAAACATGGCGGAACATTGCTTCTTCCATAATGCAATGATCTTGCTACTCATGTCAGGCCATAAAGCTGTCTTCTTTAAAATAAAGGTAAAACTAGGGACACCAGCCAATCTTGGAACTGTTGGGAATTATTTTGGGCAAAATTTCTACAACTAAGTGACACCCTTGCAAAGTTTCAAGTCTTCCCAATTCACAAATACCACTGCCTATGAGAAATCATTCACACAAACTGGGTATAATCACATTTGCTGCAAAGAGACAGCTCTACATACCAGGACAAAGCACAAGATCAACTCAACAAGCTATCCCGGTGGAATCCTGGCATCAATGGGATGAACAACAGGAGGAAATTCCTGGCAATAATTAAGAGGTGCAATGCTCATTAAGGTAAAAAAAAATCCTTCATCAACCTAAACAAGCAACTCAGAGGGATAATAAAGTCTACCAAAGCTTAAACAGAATTAACATTGGTCTCCCAGGCCAAGGACAGTCAAAAGGCTTTCTTTACCTATGTCCGTAACGTCAAAGGCATTGTACAACAATGTAACAATTCAATTGTAAATTATGCCACAAATACAGACATGGAGCACAGAGGAAAATTTCTGGCTGACAAATTTAGCTCAAGTTTTACACCCCTCTCCCCATCAGATGCCCCTCAGGAAATGCCCACATCCATAAGTCCTCCAACTATTACTAGAGGGCAGGTGCTCAATACACTCTAAGACCAAGACCACTGCATCAAAGGGTCCCGGTAATATCCCAGCATGCCTCCTTACTAGCATGAAATGAGAACTTTTGGGACCACAAGAAAAACTAAGTTATGTATTTATTGTAACATTCCATCTATGTAATCCTTTTTCATTCTTCCTTGACCTGTTGGTTCTGGATCAGACTCTGATGCTTTCAAAAGCTTAAGCTCCGAAGCTCGAGCTCCTCCCCCTTACAAATAATGTCTCATTTCTCCCCGAGTTATCTCAGATCGAGTTTGCTGCTAGCATGTTTACCAGTTATACCATAATATAGACAATGTAAGTAAATTCTGAAAATTTATTAAAAAAAAAAAAAAGAGTAGAGAAAGAACTGGAGCTCAACGAGGAACAGGGGTTCCTATAAGTAAATCTGTTAGGTCATTCACTAGAGGGACAGAGAAGGAGGGAGGGAAGGTCAAGGAACATTGAAAAATTTCAACACAGATGGAACATTGTGTTTAAGTACATAACTACTTTATCTGATGCTGTCATTTTCATTCTTCCTCAACCTGTGGGCCAGAGTCCTCAGCTACAATAACCCTGGGTGGCCTTCATGGAAGGATGTTCCAGAGCACTGCAGAATTAAAAGCAGCTCTATTTCTAGACACAATGTCCAGTTTATAGTGGGAAATGAAGGTGTGAGAATTTGACCATGAGGCAGCTGAACAAATATCAATCGAAACTTTAGACTAAAAAGCATGAGAAATTACCACTGATCTAACAGAATGAGCCTTGATTCACGGAGGTAAAGAAACACCTTTGGATTCATACAAAAATGAAATGCAGTCCCTTAACCATTTAGCTAAGGTGGTCTTAGCAACTGGTTTACCTTTTTTTGACATCCGAAAAAGATATAAAATGCTGGTCAAATTTTCTGAAAGATTTAATTCTGTCTAGATAAAAAATGCAACTGTCTATGAACATCCAACACATGAAGAGTACATTCCTCTGTTTTGGAAACTGGGGAAAAAAGACTGGTAAATTGATAGATTGGTTTATATTGTTCTCAGGTCACAACTTTAGTAGAAAGGATGGATTAGTACGTAGTCACTCTGTCCTTATGAAAAATTAAATAGGAGAATTTAAAGGATAGAGCTTGCAATTCAGATACTCATCTTGCAGAAGTAATAGCAGCTAGAACAATAATCAATAAGAATTTCAAATCTACTTTGGCTGACAGTGGAAAAAGAGGGTGAACCAGAGCCTGTAAAATCATAGTTAGATCCCAAAGAGGTGTTGGAGCTTTGATGGGAGGATGAAGAAGGAAAGTACCTCTAAGAAAGGCCTTACACAACTTGGCCGAGGCCAAAGACGATGAATTTCCTCCGATATGATCATTTGAAATGGCTGCCAACTGTACTTTTACAGTAGAATGACTGGCCCCCTCATAAACAATATAAGCAAGGAAATATAGCACTGCTGGAACAGGAGCAGTGAAAGGATCTAATTGCTGCTGTTGAGCCCAAATAGAAAACCTTTTCCATTTGCTCTTGTAAATTCTCCTAGTCGAAGATTTGCGGAAGATCATCAGAATGTTTTGGACTGGGGATGAAAGCCTGGCCGATCTAGCCATCATTGCAACTGGAGAAGTCATGCGGTTAGTTTCAGACCTGGGAGACGGGTAAATTTGCCCTGATGGATGGGATAGCAGATTTTGACGTGGTTTGAGTGTCCATGGAGGGTAAATCTAATGACACCAAAGGAAAGTGAACCAGACTTGCTGAGGGCAAAAGTGGGCAATAAGAATCACTTTGCTCATCAAACTGAAAGCTTTCTGAAGAAATTTGAGGATCAAAGGCAGAGGATGAAAGTAATTCAGGAGGCCAAGCATGGCAGATCATCCCTGGAGACTGTTGCTGAGGGGCATTCAAGGTGAAGAACTTGTCCACTTGCTGTTGTGGGGAGATGCAAACAGATTGCAGCAAGGTTAATCCCATTTGAGGAAGATCATGTTTGCCACTGACTGATTCAGAGGGCACTCTAGAGGCATCAGTAAGACTCTGCTGAGCCTGTCCACTAGAATGTTGCGCCCCCAACCGCACCCCCCCGAATGTGTGTTGCGATCAGAAAGTGGTTGGTAGAGATTGCCCACTGCCACACTAATTGCTTCTTGGCAAAGAGGGTAGGATCTGATTCCCCCTTTGTTGATGTACCAAACTACCGACATATGGTCAGTTTGTATCGCAACACTCTCTGGTGGAAGCTGTGAAATGCTTGCAACACTAAAAGGACCAGTTCTCATCTACAGAACACTGATATGCAGGTTGGTCTCCTGTGATGTCGATGTGCCTTGGACCGTCTGACCCATGAATTGCCCCCCCCCCCCATTTGGGAGGCATCTGTGGTCAATGTGGCGTTTGGGGGAGGAAGGAAAGCGGCATCCTTGAAGAACCTGCAAGGAGTGAAGCCCCCAAAGGAGACTATCTTTTTACACTTGCAACATTCTGATTGGGTAGCTGAGGGGGTGTTGACGTAATGACCACTGGACTGTTAAAATACATTGCAGAATTCTCATGTGTAGACGTGCTGTTGGTAACAGAGTTATGGTGGCAGCCATGAAGCCCAGGGCACTTAGTTTTGCTGGAGGAACAAGGCTTGCCAAAATCTGTCCAATATGTAGTCTTAGGTTTGAAATGCTGTCCAGAGTAAGGAAGGCCAAGATCCTATATCCAAATGAGCCCCTACGAAATCTATGCTCTGAACTGTATGTAGGTGACACTTCTGCATGCTGATTGTTATGCCCAAGGTAGGAGCTAGTTGTAATAGATAGCCACTGGCTCAGATGAATAGATGTCTGGTTGGAGCAGTTAGGAGGCAGTCATCTAGGTATGAAAATACGTGGAAACTCTGCAGTCTGAGATGAGCTGCAACTACTGCCATGCATTTGGTGAACACCCTGGGGGCTGTGGTGAGAAAAAAGTGAAGCTCTCTGAACTGAAATTGAGTGACCCTCCAGGTTTAAAGCGTAGATACCTTCTGGAGCACCTGTCTGTCTTGATGTGGTAGTATGTATCCTTCAGGTCTACTGAGCACATCCAGTTGTCCATTTTCAAAAGAGGTAGTATGGCCTGGACTGTAAAGCCATCCTGAACTTTGTGATGTTTTACTCACTTATTTAAGGATGTCAGATCCAAGCCTTGGATCCCGGGAGCTATCATCCCATCAGTCTGACAAGCCTGATCTGCAAGAGCATGGAACGCATTATCATGGAACTTATAAACAAAGACAATGGCAACCTTCAAACACTGGACCCCACCCAGTTTGGGTTTGTGAAGGGCCGATCTTGCCTCCTGAATCTGATTGATTTCTTTGAATCAGTCTCCAGAGCTGTGGACGAGGGTAAGGCAGTCCACACAGCCTATCGGGACCTCGCCAAGGCCTTCAACACCATCCCCCACTCTGGAATCATAGATAAACTTACTAAGCTGGACATAAATCCCTACGTCACTCGATGGGTTGTCAACTGGCTTACTGACAGAACCCAGACTGTAAAAGCAGCCGACTCCAAATCCAGCTCCAGACAAGTGACAAGTGGAGTACCTCAGGGTTCAGTCCTGGGACAACTCTTGTTTGGCATCTACTTCTCTGAAGTACAGGCCAACACTAAGGGACTCTGGCTAACAAAGTTCACAGATGACTGTAAACTGGGAGCCATTATTGAATCCCCAAATTATGTGGATATTCTACAAAAGGGCCTTACAGAAACAGATGCCTGGTGCCAGAGCCATGGGCTCAAGCTTAATGCCAAGAAATGTATAGTTATCTCCTTTGGAAAAAAACATGTACCCATGAATTACCTCATAGGTGGGAGGACACTAAACATCGAAAGTGTGATGAGAGACTTAGGGACACAGGTGGGCAGTGGTCTCACTTTCGATAACCACATCGCCACAACAGTCAGGAAATCCTTCTATGTGGCACACCTCATCACTAAGGGCTTTTCATCCAGAAAAAAGGAGGTAATTGTCCCACTGTACTCATCCCTCATTAGACCCATTATAGAGTATAATGCCCCATTTGGCATGTACCTCACAAGACATCTGCAACAGCTGGAAAGGCCACAGAAAAATACCTCACTAAAAGAATCACAGGCCTAAAAAGCAGATGCCCTATGCTGACTGTCTAAAAAAACCTCCAGCTATACTCTGTGACATATCGTCTACTCAGAAGTGATCTCTGCTTAACATACAAGGCCATGTCAAACCCTGAGCTGTTGGACATGCTCCACTTAAAGAAATCCCAATCCCTCAGAGGCACACACTCCAGGGATCTAAACCTTGTCATCCCAATGAACAAAACATGCTGGAGGGATAGGTTCCTGACACAGAGACTCTCCATACTCTGGAATAGACTGCCCATACATGTCAAGCACAGCGCCTCATTGGCCCTCTTCTAAAGGAACCTTGATGATTGGATGGGAGATAGGAAATTCACCCTAGGGATCATGTCAGTCACCCTGCTAGACAGGGGTCCAGAGAAGTAAATATTGTGGGAAGAAATATCCAGGGAATTGTTATGGCTAGGCTTGCATAGGCCCTAGAGCCGATAGCCTAGTACCAACCTATGAACTCTGAGGTACCCTGTCTTTTTTGGTACTAAAGAATCTTGAGCAAATGCCTGATCCGAGTTGATCTGGTGGGACCTTCTGGATGACTTTTTTGGAGCAACTTTGAGATCTCCAACTCTGCAGCCTCTCTCTGATTGAGTGGAACATCCTGGAAAGAACTTTTTGGATTGGGAAGTTTTAAAAAGGGAATGGAATATTCTCTGGATACGATCCTTTGCACCTACCGATCATTTGTGATGGCTAGCCAGGCTTCTGGGTGCAAGGAGAAGCGTCACCCCCCCCCCCCCCAACTAGCTCCAGAGAAGGACAGCCGGGCAACCTTTCAAGAGCACTGAAAAGGCCTATCCAAGAAGGAATCTCAAGATGCTTGATTTTGTGGACCCCCTCTGCCACATGGCAGCGTCTACCATTGTAACCATTTCCCCTCTGCCTCTGGGGAAAATTTTCCCTGAGATTTCTTGAACCACAGTTCCATCTTTCACCCTCCCCCGCTGATTCCTGGAAAAGGATCTTTGAAGGAGTTGAAAAACAGATCCCGATGGCAGACAGGGTCTTTCCATCTTTCTCACTACAGGACAGTGCATCTCTAACAGTGGGCCCAAACAAAGATGATCCGTCAAAGAGGACACGGACGCCTTGAAAGGTTCCACAAAGTCACACAGCCACATCAAGGCAAGGTGCCTAATGGGAATGCTAGAACCAGCAGCCCTTGAGGTACCCTTCACCATATGGGAGATTAACCTCATGGATGTATTGGAAATTGACTGAAGAGTGGTCAGTCTGGAAGAGAAGGATTTCCTCTCCTCATCAGACAAGGACTCTGGGACCAAGCTAGAGATTTCTTTGATTAAATCCCTCTGTAGCCTAGTAAAATGGGAAAGGTAGTTTAAGGCTCACAAGGTGAAGGTAGACAAGGCGTAAACTCTCTTGCTGAATCTATCCATGGTCCTACACTCCTTGTTAGGGGGATGGACAGTGGAGCTTTCTTGGGCCAGCTGCTCCTTGATGACTGCCATAACAACCATGCATCTAACAGGATTCCTTTAGTCCAATGGGGTTGGTAAGGGGGAGCACTAAGGATTTTTTCTGCATGCTTGGGGATAGGTTCTACCATGTCCAGACCTTTCCACGGCCTGCTTGATACCAGGTCAATAAGTGCATAAACAAGGGGGAGGACAACTAAGATGTTGATGGGCCGGACCTGAAAGTCTTCAAGAACACCGTTTCCTCTGGGGTAGGCTTCTTGAAAGACCACCCACCTCTTTAGTGCAAAATGACCAAGATGTCTCTGAAGGAGACATCCTCAGGTGGAGATGCGGGGGACCCGCCCCCTTCCTCAAAATCAGTGTCTTCTGTTACGGATTCCTCTGGGGAATCCAGGTACCTCCTTTTGCACCTTCTCTTTCCAGGAATCCCCTCAGAGAGGTGTTCCAGGGAGACATCGGATGAGATCTGAGGTTCCAAAGCAGGATGAGGTCTCAGTCGCCAAGGGTGTGAGATGTGGATTTGAAAGAGTAGGAGCTGAGGATCTCCTGGGCATGAAGAGAATGCTCTCCACCACCATGAAAGAAGAATGAGGCTAGAGACACTGAAGCCGAAACTACCAGGATAGAGGATCCCCAAGCCCCTCCAGCCCTCCACTCCAACAGGAAAGCCAGGGTTGAGCTGTGGAATGCTGACACACCAAAGGGAATCAATAGCTCTGAAAACTTCAGAGTACAGGTCAACCCCTCAAAGCTGATGTCGAGGCTTCAGCTCCGAGAGCCGCACTGCCCAAACACGGACGGGACCGAGCGAGTCAGGAAAGATGCTGGAGTCTGAGAGAGATCCACTATCGGCTCCGTCACCTTGGTTCTTCGGGCATTTGGATCTGAGGGCTCTAAAGCAGCTATTCGGATCGGAAAAGGAGCTAAAAGTTTAAAAGGTGACAACCTGTGCACAGCCCCGGTAGGGAATAGAGCTGGTAAAAACCCCATCTGGATCTGTGTCTGAAGGAACTGCCTCATTAATCTGCCCACCTGTGATTCAGAAAGGCTGTGAGAAGACCTGACTGACGATGCTGTGGAAGGTGGCATAGACAAACCCTCAAGAGATCTCTCTCTCTACGTGGAGACCCTGTGATAGGTGGAGGAGGCTCCAAAGGCAAAGGAGCTCTGAGCCGAGGAGAGGATTGGGCGGACTTACTCTGATCAGCAGGTCTGGGAGCAGACACCTTAGAAGCTTTGGCTGGAAGCTTGGCCAAAGACACGGAAGAAGACTTCCCCGGGGAGTGCTTTCTGCTTTCCCTGTCTTCTTTGTTTCTTGACAGGGGATTGAGCCCTCTGAAGAACCTACAGAAGTGGTCAAAGGAGGTAAAAGGCCCTTATGAGTTTATTTCTCCTATCTGCCAGTGCTCTCTGATGAAACCCCTTGCAGATGGAGCAGGAGGCTTTGAGATGAGCAGGGCCGAGATAATAAACACTCCCTGCGGGCATCAGATACGGGAATCTTGTGACCACAGAAGTGCACTTTTTGAAACCTAAAGGCTTCTCAGACATCCTGCCAGACTAAAAGAAGGAAGAAGAGAAAGGAAACAGGAAGAAAAGGGGAAGAACAATTCCCGCAAAGAATGCACCAACGGATACAAAACGACTAAACTAAGACTTTTTTTTTTACATTATATGCTAGAAACACAGGTTAAGAGGTAGGGTAGAGCAGGGGTAAAGGAAAAACTATACCAGAAAGTCAAACTGACAACAGAAAACCTCTCAAAAGGAGCTAGAGTCAGCTGACCATGATACTTCTAAGAGCGGCAAACTACATCTGAGTTAACTGTGGGGATGAGGCATTATGGGTAGGGGAAGAGCTCGAGCTTTAGAGCCTAAGCTTTTGAAAGCAGCCGTGTTGGATTTAATATCGGATCCAAAACCCACAGGTTGAAGAAGAATGGAAAGGATGACATCAGATCACTATTTAACCACAACCTCCAAACAGGCTTCAGGCCAAATGAATAGAGGACTGCAACAGTTATCCTTATCACAAAGGTTGAGCCATCCATGGACTAGGGCAATTATAAAGCCATAATCCTAAATAGCCTGATAGGCAAAGCTACGGAGACAACAATCAATACATACTCTAAAGAACAACATAGGTAACCTACACCTCATCACAAAAGGTTTCTCATCCAGAAAAAAGAGGTCAGTGCTCCCCTCTACTCATCACTCAATAGACCCATTATAGAGTACAATGCCCCTTTCGGTATGTACCTCACAAGACATCTACAACAACTGGAAAGGCCACAGAAATACCTCACAAAGAGGATTACCAGCCTCAAACAGATGCCCTACGCAGACCGTCTCAAAAAACTCCAGCTTTACTCCGTCGCATATCGCCTACTCAGAGGTGATCTCTGCCTAACATACAAAGCTATGTCAAACCCAGAGCTGTTGGACATGCTCCACTTAAAGAAATCCCAATCCCTCCGAGCTACATGCTCTAGGGACCTAAACCTTGTCACCACAATAAACAGAACATGCCGGAGGGATAGATTCCTGTCTCAATTCCCATACTCTGGAATAAACTACCTATCTATATCAAACAAAGCTCCTCATTAGCACTCTTCAAGAAAAATCTTGATGATTTTAAAGGGGAAACAAGAAATTCACCCCGGGGATCACCTCTGTGGCTCTGCTCGACAGTGGCACGGGAAAATAATTTTCTTGGGAGGCAAAAGCCAGGGTACCTTTTTGGCTGGGCTTGTATAGGTCCCAGGGCCAATAGCCTAGTACCTACCTACTAAATAGTTGAGGCTTGTCAAAAGCAGATCTTGCCTACTCACCCTGGTGGACTTATTCAAGAAAGTCACCAAAGCAATAGATGAGGGCAAAATGGTGCATACTATCTATTCTCGACCTGACCAAGGCATATAACACAATACCCCAAACTCATGCATTTTAGAGAAGCTCACTAAACTAACTATAAACCACTACATCACACACCGGATAGCTAGCTGGCTTATAGACAACACCCAAGAAGTTTGAATCGGGGAGTTTCCCCACCACAAAAATGCTGTTTACTAGTGGGGTGCCTCAGGGCTAAGTGCTGAGGCTGCTCCTGTTTGGCATCTACTTCTCTGAAGTCAAGTCTAACATCAAGGGCCTCTGGCTGACCAAATCTGTATAGGATTAAAAAACTGGGTGCAGTTACTAAATCCCACCAAGATACAAATATACTCCAAGAAGGCCTGGCACAGACTAATAACTGGTGCCACAGTCATGGTCAATAACTCAATGCCAGAAAGTGAATTGTAGTATCTTTCGGAAAGATGGCTACCCCAGCAAACTACTACATTGACAATACACCCCTAACAGCAGATTCTGCAGTCAGGGATTTCAGAATGCATGTAGTGAGTGATTTGGCATTTGACCGCTGTGTGTCTACTGTAGTGAGGAAATCACTCTATGTTGCATAAATGAAAGTTATGTACTTACCATAACAATAGATCTGAGATGTCGGCTTCCATCTTCCTCAAAGGATGGGTCTTTGGATCACGAATACAGAGATGGAAGATAGAGCAAAACTCCTGGCTGACAAACTTAGCTCAAGTTTTATGCCACTCTGCCCACTACTCTTCAGCCACTGAAGACTTTGGATCCCAAGCTCAGGCTTCTCTCCTTACCCATAACCTCATGCAAAGCCCAACATTATCTCAGATCGAGTTTGCCCAAAAAAACAGAAAAACCCATAATGGTAATTATGATACAAGTAATGCTACAAAGGATTATGCTAAGGTAATATAAATGCTCAAAAGCTGATCTAGAGCTAAAAAAGTGCACTTGAAGGACTTTCACAAAAGGTCAGTCTGGTCAAACAAGGATAAAGGAACAATGAATTCCAAAAGCAGGCAGACAGAGGGTGTTGAGGAAGGGCAGAAGCAGACAAAACAGATCTACCGTGTTAAGTACATAATTTTACTATTTGATGTTGTCTCTTCCATCTGTTCCTCAACTAATGGGACAGAGTCCCCAACTAAACAACACTTTGTTGGATTCAAGGAAGGATAATCCAGAGGACAGCCTCTAGACAGCAAATCCAGTTTACAATGGGATATGAAAGCATGAACGTTTGACCAAGTGGCAGCTGCACAAATGTCATCAATAGATTATCTGGAAAAGAAAGCAGAACAGGTTATCACAGATTTATTAGTGTGAGCTTTGGCAGGTTTAGTTAAAGGTAAGCCTATTTCTTTGTATACATATATAACGCAAGCAGACAACCATCTTGATAAAGTGACTTTAGAAACTCCATGACTGAGTTTAATTGCTGAAAAGAGCACAAAAAATTGATCAGACTTACTGAATGCTTTTGTACGTGGATGTAAAAATACAGCTCTCTATGAACATACAACAAATGTAGCATGTATTCTCCTTTGTTAGAAAAATTCAGTAATAAAAGTGGAAGATTAATGTTCTGATTTAAATTGGCCTTGATATCTCTCTGGTAAAAAGGAAGGACTGGTTTAAAGGGAATCTCTATCCTTATGAAAGATAATGTATGGAAATTTACATGAAAAGGCTTGGAGATCTGCCACTAAGAATAATGTATGTCCTTCTATTCATATGCTGCTGTATCCATAACATAAGGGAGTCTCTGCCTCTGATCAACTCGAGTACATCTGGCCATTTTACAAAAGAAAGATGCTACTGCGAAGGTGCGTGTAATGTCCTGCATCTCTCTCTCTGCGGACGTCGGTCATAAACAGACGTTGAGTACAAAACTGATATCAGCACACACCTACTTCAGAACTTTTCTGCCACCTGTGTGACTGCCAGCTCCAGTCATTGCTCCTTTGGAAAACTGACCTTGTGTTACCGATTTCAGATAAGTACTCCATAGGGGCTTTTGCCTATTTTTTGCTACTGTTTTGGGTTTTCATGTCAGCCAGAAAGGGCATGTGTATGTGTGGAAGGCAGATTCCACAAAGACTCGCATGACCTCTGCCTGTTTTGTTTAGGCCAAAAACATGACCACACTTCTTGCGAAATCTGTCAGGCCTTTGTCCCAAAACCCTTATGAATCATCTTGCAGCATTAAAACTTTACTTAGAGAACCAGCTTCTCAACCGACTGCTGCGCCCTCTTCTCCAGCCGAACCCCTCAAGACTGGTGAAGGTCTGGAGTCTGAGTCAGACTCCTTGGATCTTCCTTTGGCGAATACCCAGATGATGACCATCAAAGAAGCCACTGGCATGTCCCAGAGGGAGTCACAGGTATCCAAATCGGGTGCCGGGGAGGGTCTGAGGATCATTGTTTCTGAGAGCCCGTGTGGGGTTTCTCAAACTATAGTTGAGGATGTTTTCTCGGATATTGTGCAGTGCCACCTGGCGTCTGGCCTTCCATCCCTGCATCGCATCTCTGACACGTCGGCATCAGAGACCCATAAAAAAAAGAAGCAAAAGACTAAGCATATAATTCCTTCTCAGACGCCTGCACCTTCCAACCAGGCACCTGACTGTTAAGCCTTTACTCAAGGTCTTCTAAATGCATTCCTTGCCCTACCCCAGGCCTCTGCTCTGGTCCAGGCCCCTATTGCAACTACCCCTAAGGGTAAGCTGGTTACTGACGTTTCCACTGAACAGGAGGATTCATCAGGGGATGAATCCCATACTTACACATACCAAACTGCATCCCCTCAGGGGCACGGTTCCCCAGAGAAGGAGTCCAATAGAACAGATCCACAGGGGAAGACCTTAACTTTGGGGAAACTAATGTACAGATGAAAGACTTTTTCAAGTGGGACTGCAGCCAGGTCACTGAGACTCAAAAGAGGTATTATGACATTTTTACAAATTAAGTCCCCTAACCCATCTGCAGTCCCTCCAGTGCATCTTGCCTTCTTGGATGCTTTCTTGGCTGCTTCCAAAAACCCAGATTCTCAACCTCCAGCACCCAGACAGGTTTTACAAAGTCCCTGAAGATGCTAAATTTCTCTTCAAGGCTCCTTCTGCAGACCCTTCCACTATTTCTGTGGTTGCACATAAAGCCTCCAAATTGCTCCCTTCCACCTCCCTCCTTCACTCTGACAAGGAGAGCAGATTAATAGAGTGCCTAGGCAAAAAAGTCTAACACATCTGCTACTTCACAACTGAAAGCCATTAATTACCAGACTTACATGGCCAAATACTCACTGGCTCTTCTTTCTGATGTGGCTAAACAATTGGGTGACCTCCCTGACTCCCCGGCCAAGGCAAAAATCTCTAATCTCCTGAATTCCTACACTCTAGTAACTAAGCATTCCATCAAGTGCAGTTATGATGCAGTTCAGGCCTCATCTAGAGCAGCTGCCTTAGGGTCTGTCATAAGGAGATATTCCTGGCTTAGGTTACAGCCTCTCCCTGATGACATTAAGTCTAAACTCAAGGATGCTCCCTTGGACAACAAAGCTTTGCTTGGTTCAGCAGATGCTGAACTTTCCAAGGCCCTTCAAGAGAAAGGTAAGGAGCTACAGGATCTGAGACACATTTTTGTCTCCCTGGTTCTATGCTTTCAAAGGAACTATCTGGCCAAAAAGTACAGTTGTGTACACTTACCATAAATGTAGATGTTCGAGTGTATTCACTGTTGCAGTCATTACATTTGGGTAATCCTGCTGGCAGGTTGCCCTCAGTCGGCCTGAATTCCAAAGTCCTGGGTCCTGCGTCGGCTGCTGTCACCCCTTCCCAGACGTCAGGTCATCAGGGGTATAAAAGATGCATCCGACACCATTTTCTTTAGTTTTTCTTGCCCCAGATGTCAGGTGCCCCCTAAAAGGGTAGCCAAAATTTATATATATATAAATACATGTACCAATATAAACTTTACCTTCATCTACAAGCAAATACACCAAATAAGTTGTATAAATCAGAGACGGAAAGATAGGTTCCATCAGAAGAAAGGGGGATGGCAGGTGGGTAACCTGGACTGCAACAGTGAATACATTCGAACATCTACATTTATGGTAAGTACACATAACTGTACTATCTTCTTCGTGTTTCACTGTTGCAGTCATTACATTTGGGTAGAGTCCCAAAGCTATGGATGGGAGGCTGGAGCTAAACAGCATTAGGAGCGGCTATGAGGCCCTGCAGAACTGCAGTGGCAAAGCCTGCCCTAGATTTAGAGTAGAGTGGCAGACGATAGTGCTTTGTAAAGGTGTGCACTGAACTCCACGTAGCAGCCTCTAAAATGTCCTTGGTTGGTACTCCCCTGAGAAAGGCTGCTGAAGTGGCTGCAGCTCTGGTTGAATGAGGCCTAATGCCCTTAGGCACTGGCTTGCCATGGTGTAAGTAGCAGAAATGAATGCAGCGGCCTATCCACTTTGAAACAGTCTGCTTTGAGATAGCCTTTCTTGTGATCCTGCAGCATATGCCACTAGTAATTGCTCTGTCTTTCTGAAAACTTTGGTTCTGTCCAAGTAGAATCTAAGCTGTCTGTGTACGTCCAAAGAATGCAGAATTCTCTCCCCCTTGTTCTGTGGATTTGGATAAAAAGTTGGCAGATGAATAGTTTGGTTAAGAGCCACACTGGACACCACCTAAGGCATAAATGTTGGGTTTGTCCTCAGAGAGACCCTGTCTGGATAAAAAATGATAAAAGGTTCCACAGCCATGAGTGCCTGTAGCTCTGAAACTCATCTTGCAGACGTTATTGCTAGGAGCAGAGCTGTTTTCCAAAATAAAAACTTTATATCAGCAGTAGCAGCTGGCTCAAAAGGAGGCAGGGTGAGTTTTTCCAAGACATAGTTGAGGTCCCATGCAGGCAGTGGTGATCTCCTTTGAGGCCTTAAGTTTTTGGCTCCTCTGAGGTACTGTTTTAATAAGGGATGAAAAAAGATTGGTGGCTCTGTATTGTAGTGAGCTGAAATGGCAGAGGCATGAATTTTAATAGACGAAAAAGATAGGCCTTTGTCCAGCATCTCAGTTAAGTATTGCAAAATCTGAGGAATATTTGGCACAGCTGTATCGGTTCCTTGTGCCTGGTTCGAAGCACAGAATCTCTTCCATTTTCCAGCAAAAGATTTTCTAGTACTAGGCCTTCTGGCCTCCAAAATGACATCCATCACAGCTTTACTGTGAGGTGTGTTTTGTATGCCTACATTATCCGCCATGCTGCCAGGTTTAAAGTCCTGAGTTGGCTGTGCAGGATCTGATTGTTTTGCTGGGACAGTATATGAGATATTTGAGGTAAGGTCCAAGCTGGGCATTGAGACAAGTTCTTTTAGGATTGCAAACCAGTACTGGCGAGGCCAGTCTGGGGCCATCAGTATCATTTTTGGCTTCTCCTGTCTGACCTTTAGGAGTACCTTGGGGAGGAGAGGCAGTGGGGGAAAGGCATATACTGATAGGTTTTTCCAGCGGAAAGATAGGGCATCCACTTTCCATGCTTGTCTGTGATAAGCCCTTGTGCAGAACCTTTTTAGTTGGTAGTTGTGAGGGGAGGCAAACAGATCTATGTCCGGGCATCCCCATTTCCTTGTTATCATGCTGAAGACTTGTGGATCCAGCTGCCACTCGTGGGGATCCATGAGGTTTCTGCTTAGTTCGTCTGCCAGAGTATTTTTCCTTCCCGGCAGGAATTGTGCCTGCAGATGTACTTGGTAAGTTAATGGTGTATCCCAGAAAGTCACGGCTAGTCTGCAAAGGGGGTAAGAATGTGTGCTCCCCTGCTTGTTTATATACCACATGACTGTGGTGTTGTCTATCTTTATCAGTAGTTGTCCCGGATGAAGTAGGTCCTTGAAGGCTGGCAGGGCATTCTGAACAGCTAGCATCTATTTTTGATTGATATGTAGATGCATTTGGTTTGAGGACTCCCAGGCATAATCTGATGCATCTGCTGTTAGTGTCTGCCTGGCTGGGGGTAACATGAATGGCTGTCCCTTGTTTTGGTGACAAGCCTTTGCCCACCATCGAAACTCCTGTTGTAGGCAGGGAATGAGAGTAATCATTGTTTCCAGGTCGTGGCAATGTTGAATCCAAACACTTTTTAGGTACCACTGAAGTTTCCTCATATGCAGTCTTGCATATGGAATTAGTAGGATGCAGGATGCCATGAAGCCCAAAGCCTGCAGAATTTTTCTTGCAGATAACTGGGCCTTTGTTGCCAACATTTTGAAATAGGTAGTCTGGCGTGAGATAAGCCATCTGGGCAGTTGTATTTAAGCTTGCACCCAGGAATATTATCTCCTGAGAGGGTACTAATTTTGATTTCCTTTTGGTGACTGTGTACCCTAGGCATGTTAGAAGTATTTTCACAAATGCCAGATGCTGTAGAAGAATGTCCTTGTTCTCTGCTTGAATTAGACAGTCATCCAAGTAAGGATATATTTGTATTCCTCTTTGTCTGCAGAATGCAATTACTGGTGGCAGGCACTTTGTAAAGACCCTGGGCACAGTAGATAAGCCAAAGGGCAGTGCAGAGAATTGGTAATGCATTGAGCCACCCTTGAATCTAAGGTATCTTCTGCATAATTGTTCTTGTACTACTCCAGGGTAACTTCCCTCTCCCCACCCTCTCTGTACCTTTAACCCTTCTGTTTGCTTAATATTTAGCATCTACCCTGCTTCTTCACCCTTGCTGTCCTACTATGCTCTCTCACCTCCTCTTGACTGTCTTCCTTCTTTTCCTCTCTCATTTTCTGACTCCTGTCCCATCGCTATTATTTATCTCACATTCTCCTTCTACTTCTCTACCCCCCTGAGCTTTAACAGTTATCTCTATGGCAAATGCCATATTGCATATCCTTTATGTACTAGGTAAAATTGTTTTGAAACTGATCGAACTTATGTATGATCTCTAACTGTTTGAGTTCCGTAATGTATGTTGATTTTATTAACAAGTTGATGTTTATTTCTATTTTATTGTATGTTTTTATTAACAAGTCTGTTCATTTATGTTTTGTGTGGAGCTTTTCTCCCCGGGCCTCTACTGAAAATGGACATATATCCAGCTAGACTAGCCCGGTCAACAAATGTAAAATAAATAAATAAATAAAATAAAATAATTGTCTGATTGGGGACATGCAGGTATGCCTCTTTTAAGTCTATAGTCACCAGCCAAGCATTCTTGCCCAGCATGGGCAGAAGCTGCTGCAAAGCCATCATCTTGAATTTTGGTATATCCAGGAAAGTGTTCAGAATAGATAGGTCCAGTATTGGTCTCCAAGCCTTGTCCTTTCTGGGTACCAAGAACAGTCTTGAGTAAAATCCTTGTCCCTGCTCTTGCCGTGATACTTGTTGAATGGCCCCCATGTCAATGAGGTATGAGACTTGTTTTTGTGCCTCTGCCCATTGATTTTTTTGGCAGATCTGGCCAGCCGTTTGCCTTTGGCAGGGTATGGAAATGGAACTTGTACCCTTGTGACACTACATTTAGAACCCACTTGTCCTGGGTTATAATATGCCAATTTTGAGAAAAAAGTGCTAATTTTCCCCCTAAGGGTGCTGCCAGGAGATAAGTGCTTGGTGCAGGCAGGGGGAAGTCATTGGGACTGTTTTCTGTATGGTTGCGATTTGTCTTCTCCAACTTTGGAGGTAGAATCACCCCATTGCTTTGACCTGTAGGAACCTTGCGCCTGGGATCTGCCTCTGGGGCATCTGGATCTGCCCCTGGGGCATCTGGATCTGCCCCTTTGAGGTCTGCCTGACACAGGAAAGGACCAATTCCTTGTAGGCCAATGTCTACTAAACCTAGGTGGCTGTACTTGTAAAAAAATCTTTGATGGTTTGCATAAGTTTAGCTTTGTCCCCCATTTTCTTTAACACCTCCTCTGCCTTAACACCAAACAAAATATCATGCTGTAAAGGTGCATCTAATAATTTAACTTTGACATGATCAGGCAGATTTTGTTCCTTTAACCAAGCATGCCTCCTAATTACAGAACCCGTAACTGCGGCCCTACTGGAGGCCCCAAAAGAATCAAAACCACATTGCAAAGTATGCTTTCCAACTTGTTCAGCTGCATGCAATAAATCCTGCATTTCCTTGTTTTCTGCACATTCAGAGTTTAATAACATTTTCTGTTTAAGCAATGCCATGACATGTTGCTGATATTTGAGCATATGAAACTGACAATTTAAGGCCCTTATAGCCAAGGTAGCAGATGTGTAAACCTTTTTTCCCCATCTATCCAGTGCTCTAGAATCTTTGTCAGAGGGGGTAGGGTTTTTTGCAGCGGAAGCCTTAACTCCTTTGGGACCCTGTAAAATAGTTTCTGGGTCTGCAGCAGGGTTTTTAAAGAGGAATTTATGAGAGTCAGGAACCCTGTAATATCTGTCTGGCTTAACTGGAGCGGGAGGTAAGGAGTCAGGGGTAAGACTAGACTCCGAAAACACATCATCTACAATATCTAACACAGGTGGAATGGCTAGTGGCCTGTGTTGAGATAGTAAGAGGAAATCCCTAAGCCTCTTTTTAGATTCTGAAAAATCTTGGCTCTCCCAGTGGAAATGCTCCCTCAAGGTATGCAAGGTTTCCCCAAAAGAATAGTCCTCTGGAGGAGAAGCTGAAGGTATAGATTCTTCAGCATCGGAATCCTGATAGGGGGAAGAGAATATTCCTGATCAGAAGAGGAATCAGAAGAAATAGAAACCTGATCTGAAGATTCATAGTCTGTCTCTTGCCTAGGCCTCTTATCAGGAGGGGGATGGGAACCCCTGATCAAGGTAATTAAGTCTTCGGCCATTTTGAGCATCGGTTTTTTGGGCATAGAGGCCTGTCCACGTGGTTCTTGAGTTTGTTTCTTTGCTTTAGAAGGTGCTTTAGTCTTTGCCTTTGAAGCTGAGGTTGGTTTAATGTACAGATGTTTAGGTCTGAATACACCCTCTGAAGCCGCTGCCTGCTCAGTGGCTCCGGACCCATCTGAAGGAATAGTATCCGAGGCTCCAATAACTTGTGTTTCCAGCGCCATGGCCGTCTCCACGTGGGAGTCGGTAGCGGCTTGCGACTCTAAAGTAGCAGGCATCAGGGGCTGTGAAAGTGCCTCACTGAGAACCTGCGAACCGCCGACTGGCTTAGGAGAAGCTTCGTCGTCGGTTTTGGGCCTCGGTTGTCTATCTCTCTCCTTTTCTTTGTGTTTTTTTGTTTTTTGTGAACTCCGGTATCAGACGACATTTCTGGATAATTAAATCAGCGTCCAAAATAATTTAAAGCAAAATCATACAGACGCTTAATAGTGCGTTGGTTAAATCTAGCACAAAACCGACAACCAGAAACGTTGTGATCAGGGCCTAAGCAAGGAATACAGTAAGAATGAAAGTCCTTATGAGGTATTTGCTTTCCACAAGAAATACAATTATTTACTTTTTCTGACATCGGTCTGGAGCAAGAAAAAAGTTTCCCCAACGGGGTACTTAGCTTTATTGAAGACTTCGTATCTGAAACTCGAACACGAAAATCTCAGGAGTCGGCTGACCTGCACTTGCGAACTGCTTCGCGCACCGCGTGGCAAGAAAGACTAAAGAAAATGGTGTTGGCCGCATCTTTTATACCCCAGATGACCTGACGTCAGGGAAGGGGCGAAAGCAGCCAACGCAGGACCCAGGACTTTGGAATTCAGGCCGACTGAGGGCAGCCTGCCAGCAGGATTACCCAAATGTAATGACTGCAACAGTGAAATACCAAGAACATCCTCCTTTGTGAGAAGGCCTGCTAGAGACAACTACCACCCAAAGACAAAAAAGATTCAAAGAAAAGTTACAAAAATAAAATTGCCAAAGATTCCAAAGACAACCACAAGGCATTCTATAGTTATGTCAAGAATCTAAATGGCAATGCTCAGATCTGCTCTGAGCTACAACAGAATGGCATTAAATATACTGATCCCAAGGATACTGCCAATATACTGGCAGACAGATTTAGTGCAAACTTCACCCCCCCCCCTCACCCCCTAAAGGGCCCATCTCAATACCAAAAGATTGCCAAATTCCAGTAATCACGGCCACACAGGTAGAAACCACACTCTCCAAAGGTAAAAATACAGCATCCATGGGACCAGACGGCATCCCAGGCTGTGTACTACATGAACTACAAAATGAACTGGCACCTCACCCAAGTGTCATGTTTAATCATAGCCTCACCTCAAGCTTCGTGCTCACTGAGTGGCGCACAGCTACAGTTATCCCGCTCAACAAGGGGGGATCCACCTTGGAAAATGGGAACTACCGTCCCATCACTCTGACAAGCCTGATCTACAAGGGCATCGAACGCACTATCATGGAACTTATAAACAAAGACATTGGCAACCTTCAAACACTGGACCCCACCCAGTTTGGGTTTGTGAAGGGCCGATCTTGTCTCCTGAACCTGACAGACTTCTTTGAATCAGTCTTCAGAGCTGTGGACGAGGGTAAGGCGGTCCACACAGCCTATCTGGACCTTGCCAAGCCTTCAACACCATCCCCCACTCTGAAATCATAGACAGACTTACTAAGCTGAGCATAAATCCCTACGTCACTCGATGGATTGCCAACTGGTTTACTGGCAGAACCCAGACTGTAAAAGTAGCCAACTCCAAATCCAGCTCTAGACAAGTGACAAGTGGAGTACCTCAGGGTTCAGGTCCTGGGACCGCTATTCTTTGGCATCTACTTCTCTGATGTACAGGCCAACACTAAGGGACTCTGGTTAACAAAGTCCGCAGATGACTGCAAACTGGGAGGCATTACTGAATTCCCAAATGATGTGGATATTCTACAAAAGGGCCTTACAGAAACAGATGCTTGGTGCCAGAGCCTTGGGCTCAAGCTTAATGCCAACAAATGTACAGTTATCCCCTTTGGGAAAAACATGTACCCATGAATTACCACATAGGTGGCAGTACACTAAACAATGAAAGTGTGATGAGAGACTTTTGGACACAGGTGGACAGTGGTCTCACCTTCGATAACCACATTGCCACAATAGTCAGGAAATCCTTCTATGTGGCACACCTCATCACTAAGGGCTTTTCATCCAGAAAAAAGGAGGTAATTGTCACACTGTACTCATCCCTCATTAGACCCACTATAGAGTACAATTCCCCGTTTGGTATGTACCTCAAAAGACATCTGCAACAGCTGGAACGGCCGCAGAAATACCGCACTAAAAGAATCACAGGCCTAAAGCAGATGCCCTATGCTGACCGTCTAAAAAACCTCCAGCTATACTCTGTGGCATATTGTCTACTCAGAGGCAATCTCTGCTTAACATACAGGGCCATGTCAAACCCTGAGCTGTTGGACATGCTCCACTTAAAGAAATCGCAATCCCTCAGAGCCACACGCTCCAGGGATCTAAACCTTGTCATCACAATGAACAAAACATGCTGGAGGGATAGGTTCCTGACCCAGAGACTCCCCATACTCTGGAACAGACTGCCCATACATGTCAAGCAGAGCACCTCCTTGGCCCTCTTCAAAAGGAACCTTGATGATTGGATGGGAGATAGGAAATTCACCCCAGGGATCATGTCAGTCGCCCTGCTAGACAGGGGTCCAGGGAAGTAAATATTGTGGGAAGAAATATCCAGGTAATTCCTATGGCTAGGCTTGTACAGGCCCTAAGGCTGATAGCCTAGTACCAACCTATGAACCTATAAGAAACAGACTTCCTCTAGGTCTGCTCTATCTCCTCCTGCTCCCAAACAGTTCTTTTATGCTAAGCCTTGTAGCCTGTGACTACCAGGCATTGAACGTAGACACCCCTCTCTCCATGCATCTTTCCCCGGTTCGAAACAGGTCACCCAAGAATCTTTGGTCTTCCCGATCATAAAACAGGGATACTTCATGGTATGGGAAACCAGACCTACTCCCAAAGGCATTACACAACCTCCTCAAGACCAACTGGCCTCCTTTCCTCCTGTTCTGCAGGAACTCCTCTTTCAAGGCACAATTCAAGAGGTACCTCCTCATGTAAGAGGAAAGGGATTTTACTCCATTATGTTCCTGGTTCCCAGGAAAGAAGGTCTCTGGAGACCAATCTTGGATTTGTCATATTTCAACACCTTCCTCCAAGTATCATCCTTTGAGATGCTCACTCTTCCTACCCTTCTCCTGATCCTTCTCCAGGCCTACTTGGTATCCTTAGACATAAAGGACGCCTATTTACATATCCCAATCCATCCCCTCAAAGAAATTCCTCCGGTTCTCAGTGGGTTCTGTACACTTTCAGTTCTGTGCTTTGCCATCTGGTCACCCCAAGAGTGTTCACAAAGTGCCTAGCACAAGAACAAGGGGGATCCAACTCTTCCCCTATCTGGACAATATCCTGATCAAGGCCCCATTGGTTCAATTGGTCTTACAATACCTCAATGTCACCATTTCCCTCTTTAAAAGTCTGGGTTTCACCATAAACCTCCAAAAATCATCCCTGATACCCTCACAGGATCATGTGTTTCTGGGATGCAGTATCCTACCAGAAAAAAATGATGGCCAGTCTTCCCCCAGAAAAAATGCTGTCACTCACTTATTTCAAGGGGTTACTCCCTGTCACAGCCCTGTCGGCCAGGGCTTTTCTCAGGCTCCTGGATTCATGGCCTCCACCATCCTCATGGTACCCCTTGCACAGCTTCACATGAGGAAATTCCAATGATACTCGAGAACAGTTTGGAAACAACACCTGCACCCCCTGGAGTTCATGGTTCTCACACTTCCATGCCTTTCCAGACAACTGAATTGGTGGATAGCCTAGATAAAGGCCAACCAAGGCCTGCCCCTACAAACCCCTGCCCCCTATCAGGACCTGTTCACAGATGCTTCAGACACAGGTTGGGGAGCTACCCTAGGAGAATGGAAAATGAGAAACTCGTGGACCCTGACCCAAGACAGAGCACATCAATATCAAGGAGGTGAGAGCCTTGATATCAGCCCTCCAAACTTTCAAGGACAGTCTCCTGACATGCATGCTGAGGTGGTACACAGACAATACCACTGTGTTGTGCTACATGAAGAAACAGGGGGGTACAAGGTCCTACCTCCTGCACAGGTTGGCCCTCCAGGTGTGGGAAATCACCCTAGAGAGACAAGTCAACATCTTAGCCATCTACATACCTTCAGCAGAGAATGTGATGGCAGATACTCTAAGCAGGACCAGGACCCAATCACAAGAATGTGTGCTAAATAGGAACATGTTCCTGGTCAGTCGATGGGGTACTCTGGATGTGGATCTGTTTGCCTCCCCCATAAACAGACGGCTTCCAACCTTCTGCTCCAGGGTACAACATCCCAAAGCATGGAGGGTGGATGCTCTTTCATTCTCTTGGAAGGGGATATACGTTTATGCACCCCCCCCCCCACCTTCCCATTCATACAAAAAATTCTGCTGAAAATTCAGGAAAGAACCACCACACATCTTGTTGGTAACCACGTATTGGCCAAGGCAGCACTGCCCCCCCCCCCCCATTACACCATCTAGCCAAGGGCAATCACCACAAGTTAACCCTCTGGATGGACCTGCCCACACAGGAGAAGGGAACGTTCACACATCCACAAATGTCCACAATGAAACATACATTGTGGGTGATGAGGCATTGATTCCCTTCAGACACCTACACGCAGAGGATGTGCTTCAGGTTCTGCAGGAGGCCAGAAAACCAACTACCAGAAAAACATACCTATACTAATGGAAGAGGTTTTCTGTTTGGTGTCAAAAACAAAATTTACAGCCACTGGCAGTACAACTTCCAGGGGGGGGGGTTGTCCTACCTGTGTGAATTGATGAAGTCTGCCCTGTCTCATTCTTCAGTTAAGACCCACTTATCTACCATTTCAGCATGCCTTCCACTCACCCCACATCCAACTTCTAGACTAGAAGTTAAGCTATTTTTGAAGGGAGTTCTGCCCCTTAGACCTCCAATGAAGCCCATTCCTCCTCCTCGGGATCTAAATTTTGTTCTGGAAAAGTTGACGCTATCACCTTTTGAGCCAGTCAAAGACTTATCTCCAATACTGTAAATGGAAAAAAGTTATGTACTTACCATAACGTTCCATGTTTGTAGCCCAGCTCGCCTGCATTCTTGCTGGATGGGTTCAGAGCTGATATTTGGCTCCAATTAGGCCGATACTAAAGCTTGAGAGCTTTTACTGGCTCAAGGCTAACCCCTATCCCATGGTGCCTCACAGCAATTCCCCAGATCTTGTTTGCAAGAAGGCAATAAGTACTTAATAGTTATGTAACTATCAATAACTGTGTACATACAGACAAAATATTGTGTAACATTATCTATGGCAGGTGATCAATTACAACCAGGTCAGACAGCTTAAGTATAGTCCACTAGATCCTCCAGGAACTGAAGAGGGCAGGAGGGAGGGACGCAAGAATGTAGGCGAGATGGACTACAAACATGGAACGTTATGGTAAGTACATAAATTCTTTATGTTATGTAGTCTTATCTCGCCGTAATTCTTGCTGGATGGGACAGCGCCCCTAGCATCTTTATTCCGGGTGGCTCAAGCGGAGAGACTCTTCAGCACAGTGGACCCAAAGGATGACCTGTCCCGGGAGGCCAAATCCAATTTGTAATAAGTGACAAAGGTACGTGGTCTTGCCCAAGTAGCTGCTGCACAAATAGTATCAATTGGGAGCCTAGATCTAAAGGCACATGAAGTTGATACTGCCCTTGTAGAGTGGCCTTTCACTTTGTTGGGTAAATGTTTACCAGCAGTCTGATAAGCAAAGGAAATGCAATCTGAAAGCCATTTTGAAAGGGTAACCTTAGAAACAGGCAAGCCTTTACTTTTGTCCGAAAAGGAAACAAATAATTTATCTGATTTTCTAAATTCTTTAGTCCTGTGTAGGCAGGAGCAGCCTTAGGTCAACTGGTGCCCTAGCCAAAAGGGTTACACAGCGCCCCCCGCCACACCATTTGGTGCCCCCATCCTGGTCTACTTACAGCAAATAAATACTAGAAAAGCACCCCTGTTAGAGCGGTGCCCTAGGGGGCCGCCTAGTTGGCCTATGCCGGCTATGTGTGTAGGTAAAACCTGAGAATTCTGTGGATGTCTAATTGGTGTAGCCTGTATTCAGATTTATTAGAATGATTTGGAAAAAACACTGGTAACTCAATAGTAGTGTCAAGATTATGTTCTGAGCATACTTTATGAAGAAATGACGGGTTAGTCCTAAGTGAGACTCTATCCTTGTGGAAAACAATGTAAGGGGGTCGAATAGTAAGAGCTTGCAGTTCTGAGACTCACCTAGCAGAGGTTATGGCTACTAAGAATACTGTTTTCCAGGATAATAATTTCAAATCCGATGAAGAAGATGGTTCAAAGGGTGAAGAAATTAAGGATGTGAGAACTAAGTTTAGGTCCCAGGGTTCTGGTGGCTGTTTGATTGGAGGCCTGAGAAGGAGAACTCCCTTCAAAATGGTTTTGCACAAAGAGTGGGACATGATGGGATTTCCCATGAATCCAAAATTGTAATTAGAATTGGCAGCTAATTGGACTCTAACTGTAGCGGCTGCAGCCCCTTCATGAAAGATGGACGCAAGGAAGGACAAACTAGATTCTATAGGAGCTGTATAGGGATCTACGCCTTGGTTTACAGTCCAAATGGATAACCTTTTCCATTTGCTGGAGTATACCTTCCTAGTGGAAGGCTTGTGGGAAGAAATCAGAATGTATTTGACAGAAGGTGAGGGAAACGCAACTGGCTATTCGTGGAACTGCAGCAGCCATGCTGTCAATTTTAGGGTGTGGATGGACGGGTGGAACTGCCCCGATTGATGAATCGGAACACCTGGAGATGGTTCCAGAATCCATGATTCCTCCAATAGGTAGGGCCACAGAAAGGGAAACCAGATTTGGCGAGGCCAGTAAGGAACAATGAGGATCAGGGTACTCTTCAACTGTTTTGCTTTCTGTATTACCTCTGGAATGAGAGGAAAAGGTAGGAAGGCAGGAAGAAGTCCCGGGGGGCAATCGTGGACTAGAGCATCCCTGGGTGACATCCCCAGATGGGGAATTAGGGGAAAGTAGTTGCTGCATTTGGTGTTCAGGTGTGTGGTGAATAGGTCGCAGCAGGGCCGCCCCATCTGTGAAAGATCTCTTTCGCAACTTCTGCATTCAGGGACCACTTGTGAGACATCAGAATTGCTCGACTGAGTTTGTTTGCTATCACACTGGACTTCCCCAGAATGTGCATTGCTACCAGAAAGCACTGAGTGTCCATCGCCCATTTCCAAACTCTTAAGTCCTCTCGGCAAAGCGGGTAAGATTTGGTTCCCCCTTGCTTGTTTATGTTCCATACAGCAGACATGTTGTCTGATTGAATCGCAACTGTCCCAGTGGGAAGAGAGCTGTGAAGTGCTTGCAACGCATATAGCACCGCTCTCAGCTCCAGAACATTGACATGCGAGTGGTTCTCATAGTTCTGCAAAGTACCTTGGACCGTCATTTCCAGATAATGCCCTCCCCCCCAATCTGGGAGGTGTCCGTGGTCAAAACTGCCTTTTCTTGAGGAGGAACAAGTGCACGACCTAACAGAAGTTGTTCCATATGCAACCACCATGTCAGATCCTTCTTGCAGGTGTTTGTGATAAGAATCTGATGAGACAGGGGAAGATCCTGCATTGACCATTATTGGGCAAATAGTAGCCACTGAAGTACCCTCATGTGCAGATGGGTTAGAGGATCTAATAGAATGGAGAAAGCCATAGTCCCTGGGACTTGAAGGACTACCCTGGCCTGAACTTTGTGACTGTTCAGCAAGGATCTGACATGGTTGCGTAATGACTCTACTCTTTCTGGTATTATTCTTGCTGACATGGTGGTTGAGTCTATTTATGAGCCTAACAATACAATGTGCTGCGATGGAGAGAAGGCTGATTTTTTTTAGGTTGACTGTGATGCCTAAACTGGCACACAAGGATAGAGTCTCGTCCCTGGTTCTGATGAGTTGATGCTTGGTGGTAGCAGTGAGGAGCAAGTCGTCTAGGTATGGAAACACCTGGAATCCTTGACGTCTCAGGTGAACGGTTACCACTGCCATGCATTTGGTGAACACTCTGGGGGCTGTAGTGAGGCCAAAGGGCAGTGTCCGAAATTGAAAATGACTGGCTCCCAGCCGGAAGCCTGTGTCTTCTGGAGAGCCTGTCCATTTTGATGTGGTAGTATGCGTCCTGAAGATCTATTGAGCACATCCTATTGTCTTTCCTGATAAAGGGACATATCGACTGCAGAATGATCATTCGGAACTTTGATTTCTTACAGACTTGTTGAATCTGCTGAGATCCAGAATTGATCTCCAGTCCACTGTCTTTTTTGGAACTAAAAAGAATCGAGAGTAAGTTCCGGATCCTATTTGCTCTGTGGGGACTTCTTGGAAGATTCTTTTTTGCAGCAACGAGATGACCTCTGATATTGCACTGTCTAGTTGAATGGGTGGCACGTCTGGCAGAGACTGGTTTACTTGGGGATTGGAAACAAAGGGGATCAGATAACCTCTGGATATTATGGTCTGTACCCAACGATCTTATGAAATGTTTAGCCAGGCGCTTGGGTACAGTGATAGACGACCCCAGATTGCATCCAGAGATGGACAGTATGGCAAACCTTCAGGGGCGATGGAAGGTAAGGTTTCTCTACTTCCTTGGTGTTGCGGACCTCTCTGCCGCGAGGACAGTGTCTTCCATTATACCCCCCTCTGCCCCTAGGGGAGGGTTGACCTTGTGCCTGAGGGAAACCTTTTTCGGATTTATGGAACCACATTTTCCTTCCTGTATTACCCTTGGGATAGGGTCTAGATGGAAGGGAGATACGGACTCAGACAGCAGACAAGGTTTTCCCTTCCTGCTCGCACCTGGTCAAGGTCTCTTTCACCTGAGGTCCAAAAAGAGATGAACCATCAAAGGGGGCATTGCTGAAGAAAGACAAAGGATTCTGTGAAGTTGCAAAGATGTATCCAAGAATGTTTCCTGAGAGAAATTCCTGCTGCGGCTGCCATACTCACTCCATCCGCTGCATACAATATCAGCCTCATGGAGGAGTTAGCTATCAACGTAAGGGTGGAGAGCTGCACAGAAACCTTATCCGTGGATCCTGGATCTACTGACCCCTGAAGGGTATCTCCCAACTCCTTCAGGAGATTCCTCTGAAGTCGAGTGACGTGGGTACGGTAATTCAGCCATCTTAGAGTAAATGCCGCTGAAGAGAAGGTACACTTCCCCCATACCTATCCATCGTCCTGGACTCCTTGTTAGGAGGATGGATATTAGAATATGTTTCAGACAACTCCTCCTTGGTGGCCGCTGCTACCACCATAGCATCAACAGGAACTCCTTTGGAAAGAAAGGACTTATCTTCTGGTGCAGTCATGAATTTGACTGGCTTCATCAGGACGGGCTCCACTGTGTCTGGGGAGGTCCAGGCTTTCCACGATATGACCCCCAAAGAGCTGGTCATAAGGAGGTGTCACCCAGGAGGTGGAAGGTTGGGAACCAAAGGCCTCAAGATACACTGATTTGTCCTCAGTAGGGTGAGAGGCCTTCCAATTACCCCTCTGTCTAAGGATTTCTAGGATGTCAGAAAAAGAGACATCCTCAGAGGGGGATCTAGGGGACCCTTCTTATTCCTCCAAATCAGTGTCAGACATGACAGACTCAGGTGAGTCAACATGCTTCCTCTTACAAAGTCTCTTCCAAGGGAGCTCTCCAGTGGGATAATCTGGGGAGGTCTTTTAAGAGGGGGCTCCTCCAATGGGGGCTGCTTGAGTCTCTGGTTCCCTACGCTGTGGGGTGGGCAGGGGAGAAGAGTTTGCTGCCGGTGGGACATAGGTTCCAAAGGTATGGCTTTTGCAGAGGATAAAGCCTTCTCTATTGCTTCAAAAGCCTTTCTTCCCCACTCTGAAGAAGACCTCTGCTCGGAGGAGACGGATGGCTGGCTCAGAGCAAGGGGGAATGGCTCCGAAGCAGATGTGGGAACTGAGCTGAGTTGAGGCGTCGAGAGGGCGGGTCAGTTCCGAAGAAAACCCAGGGTGACTATCCCCCTAGGAGTCGACTTGAGAGTGTCGGCTCCCAGATCCCTCAGTGCCTGACTGAGCCACTGAGGATAGAATTATCGGTTCCGAGGAAGCAGGGAGAATCCTCAGAACCGACGGATCCAACATCGAAGAAAATACAGTTGTGTACCTACCATAAATGTAGATATTTGACTGTATTCACTGTTGCAGTCATTACACTTGGGTTATCCTGCTGGCAGGCTACCCACAGTCAGCCTGAATTCCAAAGCCTAGGTCCAGCGTCAGCTGCTGTCGCCTGTTCCCTGACGTCAGTGCGCCAGGGGTATAAAAGATTCAGCCGCCATTTTTTTCAGTTTTTCTTGCCCCAGATGTCAGGTGCCCCCAAAAGGGTAGGCTAAATAAATTTGCAAATAAAAAAATCATACACTGACAAACATTACCTTCTTCTACAAGCAAATACACCACCATAGGTTGTATAGAATAGAGAAGTATAGATAAGTCCCAGCAATGATAGGGGGATGGTGGGAGGGTAACCTGGACTGCAACAGTGAATACACTCGAACATCTACATTTATGGTAGGTACACAACTGTACTATGTTCATCGTGTTTCACTGTTGCAGTCATTACACTTGGGTTGAATCCCAAAGCTGAGGTTGGGCGGCTGGGTCTAAATAGGATTAGGAGTGGCTATGAGGCCCTGCAAGAATGCAGTGGCAAAGCCTGCTCTGGAATTAGAGTAAAGAGGTAGGTGATACTGCTTGGTAAAAGTGTGCAGTGAACTCCAAGTTGCAGCCTCCAAAATTTCCTTGGTTGGTACTCCTCTGAGAAAGGCTGCTTATGTGGCTGCTGCCCTGGCAGAATGTGGCCTAATATTATTAGGCACTGACTTGCCATGCTGTGCATAGCAGAAACAAATGCAGTGTCCTATCCATTTTGAAATAGTCTGCTTTGAAATAGCCTTTCCTTGTGATCCTGCAGCGTATGCCACAAAAAGTTGCTCAGTTTTTCTGAAAGCTTTTGTTTTGTCCAAGTAGAAGCGTAGCTGTCTATGTATGTCCAAAGAGAGCAGAAGTCTCTCCCCTTTATTCTGGGGATTTGGGTAAAAGGTTGGCAAATGAATGGTTTGGTTAAGAGCCACGCTTGATACTACCTTTGGCATAAATGTTGGGTTTATCCTGAGAGAAACCCTGTCTGGATGAAAAATTATAAAAGGTTCCACTGCCATAAATGCCTGTAACTCTGAGACTCTTCTTGAAGTTATTGCTAGAAGCAGAGCAGTTTTCCATGATAAGAATTTTATCTCAGCTGTATTGGCTGGTTCAAAAGGAGGCAGTGTGAGCTTTTCCAAGACAAAGTTGAAGTCCCATGTTGGTATAGGTGCTCTCCTTGGGGGTCTTGTGTTTTTTGCCCCTCTGAGGTACTGTCTTAGTAGTGGATGAGAGAAAATAGGAGGTTCCGTATTGTAATGAGCTGAAATGACAGAGGCATGGATCTTTATTGATGAGAAGGATAGGCCTTTGTCCAGCATCTCAGTTAGGTATTGCAAAATCTGAGGAATATTAGGAACAAGCAGTTCAAGTCCTTGTGCCTGGTTCCAAGCACAGAATCTCTCTCTCAATTTTCTGCATAAGATTTCCTGGTGCTGGGCCTCCTGGCTTCCAAAATGACATCCATAACTGCTTTAGAGAGAGATGTGTTCTGAGTGGCTATGTTATTCGCCATGCAGCCACATTTAAGGTTCTGAGTTGACTGTGCAGGATCTGATTGTTTTGCTGGGTCAGCAGATGAGGAATTTGAGGTAAAGTCCAGGCTGGCCCTTGAGACAAGGTCTTTAGGATTGGGTACCAGTGCTGGCGTGGCCAGTCTGGGGCAATCAGAATAATTTTTGGCTTCTCTTGTCTGACTTTTAGGAGTATCTTGGGGAGTAGAGGCAGTGGTGGATAGGCATAAACTGTTAGGCTTTTCCAGCTGAATGATGGAGCATCCACCTTCCATGGTTGTGAGTGATAAGTCCTTGTGCAGAATCTCTGTAGTTGGCAGTTGTAAGGGGAGGCAAATAGATCTTTATCTGGGCATCCCCATTTCTTTGTTATCATGCTGAAGCCTTGTGGATCTAGTTTCCACTCGTGAGGGTCCATGAGGTTTCTGCTTAGTTTATCTGCCAGAGTATTTTTCTTTCCTGGCAGGAATTGTGCTTGCAGATGTACTTGATAGGCCAGTGCTGTGTTCCACAAAGTCATGGCTTGCCTGCAGAGGGGGTAGGAATGTGTGCCCCCTTGCTTGTTTATGTACCACATGACTGCAGTATTGTCCGTCTTTAGTAACAGTTGTCCTGGATGTAGTAGATCCTTGAAGACTGTCAGGGCATTCTGTACAGCTAGCATCTCTTTTTGATTAATATGAAGATGCATTTGGTCTGTGGGCCACGTGCCCTGTATACATTTTCCTGCCATGTGTGCTCCCCAGGCATAATCCGATGGATCTGTTGTTAGTGTCTGCCTGGCTGTGGATAAAGTGAAAGGCTGTCCCTTGTTGTGGTGACAGGCCAGTGCCCACCATCGAAACTCTTGTTGCAGGTAGGGAATGAGAGTAATTATTGTTTCCAGGCTGTGACAATGTTGAGTCCAAATACTTTTTAGATACCATTGTAGCTTCCTCATATGCAGTCTTGCATATGGAATTAGCAGGATGCCATGAAGCCCAAAGCCTGCAGAATTTTTCTTGCAGGTAGCTGGGTCTTTGTTGCCATCATTTGAAAGTAATGAGTCAGTTGCCTCTGTCTGGCGTGAGATAAGTCATCTGGGTAGTTGTATTTAAGCTTGCACCCAGGAATATTATCTCTTGAGAGGGCACTAGTTTTGATTTCTTTTTGTTTACTATGTACCCTAGGCAAGTTAGTAATCTTTTTACAAACGCCAGATGCTTTAGTAGAATGTCCTTGCTGTCTGCTTGAATAAGGCAGTCGTCCAAATAGGGATATATTTGAATTCCTCTTTGTCTGCAAAATGCAATTACTGGTGCCAGGCATTTTGTGAAGACCCTGGGCGCAGTAGATAAGCCAAAGGGTAGTGTAGAGAATTGGTAATGCATTGAGCCAGCTACGAATATGAGGTATCTTCTGCAAGATTGTCTGATTGGAACATGCAGGTATGCCTCTGAAGTCCAAAGTAACTAGCCAAGCCTTTTTGTCCAACATGGGTCGAAGTTGCTGCAGTGTCAACATTTTGAATTTTGGAACGTCCAGGAAAGTATTTAGAGTAGACAGGTCCAGTACTGGTCTCCAAGCTCTGTCCTTTCTGGGTACCAAGAAAAGTCTTGAGTAAAATCCTTGTCCCTGCTCTTGCTGTGGTACTTTTTGAATAGCCCTCATGTCCATGAGAGCAGAAATTTGTTTTTGTGCCTCTGCCCATTGATTGTGTGGCAGGTATGGCATATCTTTTGGCCTGGTAGGGTGTGAAAGTGGAACCTCTAACCCTGGAAAACAATATTCAATACCCATTTGTCTTGGGTAATTATGTGACAATTTTTTGAGAAAAGTGCTAGTTTTCCCCCTAAGGGTGCCGCCAAAAGTTAAGTGCTTGGCATTGGTAGAGGGAAGTCATTGGGACGGTTTCCTATAGGGTTGTGACTTGTCTTCTCCGCCTTTGGGGGCTGAAGCACCCCATTGCTTAGGTCTGTATGTGCCTTGTGGCTGAGATCTGCCTCTTGGGCATCTGTATCTGCCTCTTTGTGGCCTGTCTGACACTGGAAAGGACCAATTTTTTTGAAGGCCAGTTCCTGCTAAATCTGGGTGGCTGAACCTGTAAGAAATCCTTTACTGTCTGCATTGATTTTGCTTTATCCTCCATTTTCTATAACACCTCTTCTGCCTTAACACCAAACAAAGTATCATGCTGTAATGGAGCATCTAACAATTTTGCTTTAACATGATCAGGTAAACTTTGTTCTTTTAACCAAGCATGCCTTCGAATGACAGAACCTGTAACTGCGGCTCTGCAAGAAGCCTCTAATGAATCAAAACCACATTGCAAAGTATGCTTTCCCCACTTGTTCAACTGCATGCAATAAATCCTGCATTTCCTTATTTTCAGGACATTCTGAGCTTGTAAGCATTTTCTGTTTGAGCAAAGACATTAGATATTGTTGATATTTAAGCATGTGAAACTGGCAGTTTAAAGCCCTTACAGCTAAAGTAGCAGAGGTGTAAAGTTTTTCCCCCTATCTTGTCCAATGTTCTAAAATCCCTATCAGAGGGAACATGATTTTTTGCAGTGGAAGCCTTGACCCCTTTGGGACCCTGAGAAATTGTTTCTGGGTCAGCAGCAGGGTTTTTATAAAGAAACTTATGTGAATCTGGGACCCTGTAGTACCTATCTGGCTTAACCGGTGCAGGGGGTAAAGAATCAGGAGACAAACTGGATTCAGAAAAAACATCATCAACAATATCTAGTACAGGGGGAATATCAAGGGGCCTGTGCTGAGGCAGTAAAAGAAAATCTCTAAGCTTTTTCTTGGATTCTGAATAATGCTGGCTCTCCCAATAGAAATGCTCCCTTCATGGTGTGCAGGGTTTCCCCAAAAGAGTAATCCTCAGGAGGAGATGCTGAAGGGATAGATTCATCAGCGTCAGAATCCTCATAGGGAGGAAGAGAATATCCCTGTTCTGAAGAGGAATCAGAGGAAATAGAAACCTGGTCAGAGGAATCATAGTCAGTTATCTTGCCTAGACCTTTTATCAGGAGGGGGATGGGAACTCCTAATCAGAGTAATTAGGTCTTCGGCCATTTTAAGCATCTGTTTCTTTGGCATGGATGACTGTCCAGGTGAGTGCTGTACTTGTTTCTTTGTCTTTATAGGTGTTTTAGACTTTGCCTTGGCTGCTGAAGTAGTCTTGATAGTAAGCTGTGTAGGTCTGAAAACATTCTCAGAAGCCAATGCCTGCTCAGCGGCTCTGGACCCATCTGAGGAAATAGTTTCCGTAGGCCAAATACCTTGAGTTTCCAGAGGCCTAGTTGTCTCCATGTGGGAGTCGGGAGGCAGCCTGTGGCTCTTAGGTAGCGGGTGTCAGGGGCTGCGAAAGCGCCTCACTGAGAACCGGCAACTGGCCTAGAAGAGGCTTCGTCATCGGTTTTGGACCTCGGATGCCTGTCCTTTTCTTTGTCCTTGCGCTTTTTATGAATTCCGGTCGTCGGATATTCCGACGGCATTATATAGTTAAATCTTCGGCCAAAGTAATGAAAAGCAAAATCGAACCAACGCTTAATAGTGCATTGGTTGAATCTAGTGCAAAACTGACAACTAGCAACGTCGTGGTCGGGGCTTAGGCAAGGAACACAGTAAGAATGAAAATCCTTATGAGGCATTTGCTTCCCACAAGAAATACAATTGTTAACTTTTACTGACATCGGTCTGGAGCAAGAAAATGTTTCCCCAACGGGGTACTTAGCTTTATTGAAGACTTCGGATCTGAAACTCAATTTCGAAAATCTCAGGAGTCGGCTGACAGGCACTTGCGAACTGCTTTTACTTCGGGCACCGCGCGGCAAGAAAGACTGAAGAAAATGGCATTGGCTGCATGTTTTATACCCCTGGCGCATTGACGTCAGGGAAGAGGCGACAGCAACTGACACCGGACCAAGACTTTGGAATTCAGGCCAACTGCGGGTAGCCTGCCAGCAGGATAACCCAAGTGTAATGACTGCAACAATGAAACACATTTAACATCCTGAAGTGACTGGCTCCGAGAGGGAAGCAGGAGGAGGAGCAGTGGTTTGCAAAGGGGTCGGCTCTGAAGCCTTTGGGTCCAGAGGGGCCAATATTCTTGCCAGAGCTGGGTCAGAAAGCAGCCGCTTCACCACCCGTTCGATGTCCTCATCTGAGAGTGTCCTGGATGATTGGGTGGAGACAGGAGAAGATCTCCTCCTCTCCAAAATAGGAGATATCAAGGTAGGTGAGACGGGGTCAATGTCAGGTAATTGTTTCGGTACCGAAGGTTGCCTCGACTGATAGTACCGATAGAGAAGAAGCGGAATTGGAGCCAGAACTCCCTGGCTCCAACACTTTGGACTTTTTCAATGGTTCTGAAACTGGAGCAGAAGATTTTCGTTTAGAAGTTTTAGGAACTGTCTGACCAAGTTCCAGCTGTTCCTGGAAGGAACTGGTCATAAGACCCCTATCAGTTTTTACTTACTCTCGTTCAAAACCCTGGTACTGATGGCATGGCAAAAAGTACAGGGCTCTTGCAAATGTGCTTCTCCTATGCAGCACAAGCAGCTAATGTGACTGTCTGTCAAAGACATCTTTTGTGAACATTTATCACATTTTTTAAACCCTGAAGGGCGATGGTCCTAGTGTTCTCTGTCCTTTTCCTTAGACATGCTAACAGGAACAAACTAAGAAGCTACCTAGACAGATACCAACACTAACTATACTATCTACTGATAACCATACCAACAAGAATAGTAAAGATAGAGAAAGGAAAGACTCTTATTTGTTTATTATAAAAAATTTTTTTTTTTTGAAGAAACACACAGGGAAGAAAGGCCCTCTAACTTAAACGGGCAACTACGGCCCTCTAACTGAAATGGGCCATACAATCCTATGGGGGGAAACACTCAGTACAATCACACAATAAGCTAGAAACTACAAGGAAACAAAGATAAGGAAAAAAAGGTGCAGAAAAAAGCAAGATTTAGTAAAAAAATCTTTTACTTAGCCAACGAGCCAGTAAGGAGACAACCTTGACGCTTTCGTGGCAAACGAGATCTGGGGAAATGCCGTGAGGCACCATGGGATAGGGGTTAACCTCGAGCCAGTAAAAGCTCTTGAGCTTTAGTATTGGCCGAGTAGGAGCGAATATCAGCTCTGAACCCATGCAGCAAGAATTACGGCAAGATAGGACTACATAACATCTATACTCTTGGTGGCCATTACTTCAGCCATAAGGGTTTCTGAATGGCAAGCCCTCATGGTCTTGCATCCTTTTACAGTTTTCCATAAGGACAGTGGTTGTTTACGTACTAACTCATCCTTCATGCCTAAAGTGGTTAATGAACTTTCCTTGAATCGGGCCATTACCTTTCCAACCTTTTACCCTTCATCTCAAAACCCTGCTGAAAGGATCCTATACTCCTTGGATGTACATGGACAACTCAGATACTATTTGTCCAAGACCAAATCCATCCATAAATCGGACAGGCTCTTTGTCTCCTACTACCCAAGAGGCCTGGGATACCATGTTTCCAAGCAAATCATATCTTCCTGGATTTCTAAAACCATTTACTTTTGCTATACAGCCCTTGGCGGAAGGCTTCCCTTCCCAGTAAAGGCACACTCCACCAGGGCAGTGTCTTACTCTGGGGCTTTCTTTAAGGGTTTGGATACAGCTTCCATTTTAGAAGCAGTTACATGGTCATCTGTCCATACCTTCACCAAACACTATAAGTTGGACATCATTTCCAGGGCAGGTTTTCCCAAAGCTATCCATCATGGCTTTGTGGAAAATGCTTCTGTTCATCCCATCAAACAAGGCATTAAAAAAGGACATCTTGAAGTACTCTGCAAAGTCACACAAGAGCATTCAGACATGTCTCCTATTGGTAATGCCTGAGCTTGCAGCTCTCAAAGTGCCTTCAGTGCATTAGAAATGAGACAAATTAAGACAATGGACAACAACTGTAGAGTGACTAAGGGTTCAGAGTTTTCCAGTCTTCTACAGATACAGACCCGGAGACGGAACTGGAGATTTCCTTGGTCAAATACCTCTGAAATCTTTTGTGCGCACCATGTAATTCAGTGCCTTCAGAGCCTAGATAACTGAAAAGTAAGTTTGCTTTGAAAATCTGTTCAGCATTCTCAACTCCCTGTTGGGGGATAGATAAAACAGCTTTCCTTCATGAGCTCTTTTTTGATGGTCGTTGTCACTACAATGGATACATGGCTGACCCCTTGCACCAATGTTGGCAATCTTTCAGGGAGACGCAAGTACTTGTTTAGCTTACAGGGAGCTAGTTCAGCCATGTCTGGCTCCTTCCAAGCCCGATTAGAGATGAGATTCACCATCTCATCAGCATGCAGAACCTCCCAAGATGTTGCTGAGCCAGACCTGCAGGCCTTAAACAACACTGACTTGTCATAACAGCAAGTTTCGGAGGACGAACCCCATCTTTCTGTCTTAGAAGATAGAGAATTTTCCTGAATGAGACATCCTCAAGAGGGGATAAGAAGGAAACCTTCATGTCAATGAGGTAAATTTCCTCTATGAGAATTCCTGGGGGGATTCTGCATGCCTCTTATACACATATGCTTTTGAAGAGCCTTCTCAGTGAGGTTTTCCGAAAAGACTCAGAAGAAATTTCCAAGTCCCCTATACAGACTGGCTGTCCCAAGTGCATCGGAGAATAACCAGAACCAAGGGGCGCTCTGTGGGGAATGGGTGGAGCCAAGCTACAAAGAGTAGTTCACATCTCCAATCAGGAGATTGTTCACTTGGCAGCCTTGAATGCCAAAGCTAAAAGATACCTGAAGATCTCGCTGGTAGGAGCCAAAGCCACCTCTCCAAGCAAATCTCAGAACTTTACTCATCTTGAATCCAAAGATGATGACAGTGTCAAGCTATCCAGCGCTGAGGTTCAGATGGGAAGGGACTGCTGTTAAACCCTCAGAATCAAGCCCGCTCCACTGGATGCAGAGCAGAAGCTTTGGCCCCTGTATCCTTCTGGCTTCAATTATCTCGGAGCCATATTGTCACAGACTGAGCCAGAGTAAAAGATGACCAGATCTTGGAATATAGTACGGATAAGGTCTGGGAACTGTGAAATAACAGTCCCAAAATTAAGTCCCAACATGTTAGTTGAGTAGATTACTGCAAATATATCCCTACAAATCAAGTAGAAGGCAGCTGTAGCAAGTAATAGTAGCCAGGGAACTCCAATAAGAATGTAAAAAACTTTTAATAACGTAGCGTAAGTGCTTTCATAACATCAGGTACTTCCTCAGATGCATAAAAACAGTACATAAAAATCACACATATATATATATATATATATATACACACACACACACACACACACACACACACACACCAAGGACATGTAGAGAAACCAAGGTATGTTCCACATATTTCCCTCCATTTTTAAAAAAACCTATAAACCAATTAAGATTTAAAGGAACAGCAGCTAAAACAATAAATCTGCATGTAAACATGTAAAAAAACCCCATACATTAAAACACATTGGTAGATTATTCTGTCATACTATGGAATAAGAAGTTATGTACTCACCATAACATTCCATCTGAGTAGATAAACTTCATTTGTCAGCAACCTATGGGTTTCGGATCTGAGCCGGCAGTTTTCAACAGCTTAGATCCGAGCTCCTAGCTCCTCCCCCTACCCATAAACCCCTGCCAACCCTGACTGACCTCAGATCAAGTTTGCCCCTAAAACAGCAACTGCTAAAGATAGATCAATATCAAAGACCATCTCTGAAGACAACAAATGTGAACAATCAAAGGTCAGGGGGAAGGAGGGGGGACGGTTGTTGACAAATGAAGTTTATCTACTCAGATGGAACGTTATGGTGAGTACATAATGTCTTAATCTGAAGTAGCTAACTTCATTTGTGTAGCAACCTATGGGACAGAGTCCCCAGCTACCTAAACCTTGGGCGGCCATCATGGAAGGATGTTCCGGAGCACTGCAGAGCCAAAGGATGCTCTCCCTCTGGAGATAATATCCAGTTTATAATGGTTGATAAAGGTATGAGATGAGGCCCAAGTGGCAGCTGAACAAATATCATCTAAGGATACCCAGGATCTAAAGGCAGCAGAGGTGGACATAGATCTGGTAGAGTGGGCACAGACTCCCTGAGGTGCGGGCCTACCAGAACTTTCATAAGCCAAAAGAATACATTGTGAGATCCATCGAGACAACGTGACTTTAGATACCTATTTACCCACATTCATTTTGGCAAAGGAGACGAATAACTGGTCAGATTGCCTATGACCAGATGTCCTGTGAATATAAAATCGAAGTTGTCTATGCACATCCAAAAGGTGTAGTTTGTATTCCCCTTTGTTCGGATGATTGGGAAAGAAAACTGGCAGGTTAATGGACTGATTGATATTTGACTCTGAAGCAACCTTAGGGAGAAAAAAGGGATTGGTCCTCAGGTAAACTCTATCCTTGTGAAAGGTTAGATACGGGGGTTTCACACAAAGGGCTTGAATTTCAGAAACTCTTCTAGCCGAAGTGATGGCAACGAGAAAGTCCGTCTTCCAAGACAAACACTTGAGACCCACTGAAGCTGCAGGCTCAAAGGGGGAAGCTGTCAAGGCCTGAAGCACTAATGTCAAATCTCACGGAGGTACCACTTCCTTTACCGGAGGTCTGAGCAGGAAGGTGCCCTTCAGAAAGGTCTTGCATAGTTTTGAAGTGATCAAAGGACGCAGATCATGTCTGACATGGTAGTGAGAGATAGCTGCTAGTTGAACCTTGACGGTGGAACAGCTAGCCTCCTGGTGAAAAAGTCCTGATAAGAAGTCTAACACAGCAGGTAAGGGAGCTGTGAAGGGATCCAAGTTTTGACGTTCCACCCAAATTGAGAAATGTTTCCATTTGCTACTGTAAGTAGAAGGCTTGTGGGCTGCTACTAGAATGGCTTTGACTGGGGAAGAGAAGCCGTGAGTCCTAGCTACGAGTGGAACTGGAGCAGCCAAGCTGTGAGCTTGAGACTGACCAGGTTCGGGGTTGGGAGACCCAGAAGGTGGGAAATCAGATCCGGGAAGGGATCTAGAATCCAAAAAGGATTCACCAGATGAGACCAAAGGTAAGGAAACCAGGTTTGATGAGGCCAGAATTGGGCAATGAGGATGATCCTGCTCCCCAACTGACTGGTTTTCTGTAGAAACTTTAGCATCAGGGGAAGAGGTGGATAAGCATAAAGCAGACCGGGAGGCCAAGCATGCACCAGAGCATCTCTCGGGGATTCCCCGACTTGGGTAATTAAAGCGAAATAGCTGTTGCATTTGGAGGCAAAAAGATCGCAACAGGGTCCCCCACTTGTCAAAAATCTGATTCGCTACCTGCGGATTGAGAGACCACTCGTAAGGGGAAAGGATGGGCACTAGTTTTGATTTCTTTTCATTTACTGTGTACCCTAGGCAAGTTAGTAATCTTTTTACAAACGCCAGATGCTTTAGTAGAATGTCCTTGCTGTCTGCTTGAATAAGGCAGTCGTCCAAGTAGGGATATATTTGAAGTCTGTCCGCCAGGATGTTGGACCGTCCCGGAATGTGCGTTGCAATGAGAAAACGGTTGGAGATTGCCCATTCCCACACTCTCATGGCCTCTCGATAGAGTGGGTAAGACCTGGTTCCCCCCTGTTTGTTGATGTACCAGACAACTGACATGTTGTCTGTCTGGATCGCAATCATCCCTACAGGAAGAAAGTCCTGAAGTGCTTGAAACGCTAACAGCACTGCCTTCATCTCTAGGACACTGATATGCAAAAAGGTCTCCATGTTGTTCCACGTGCCTTGGACAGCCCTGCCCGAAGAGTGCCCCCCCACCCGAGGCGAGAGGCATCCGTGGTCACTGTGGCAAGGGAAGGGGCGTCCCGTGTGGAGGTCCGGAGATTGCAGCCACCATACGAGAGCCCTCTTGCAAGCCCTGCTGAGGGGAATGGGATGACTCAGTGGGTAGTGATGAAAAGACCACTGGACTTGGAGGGTCCATTGCAAGACCCTCATGTTCAGCTGTGCCATTGGCAATAAGTTGATTGCCACTGCCACTGAGCCTAGAGCCCTCAGGACCAATTCCGCAGGAGGAGCTGAAGATAGAAGGATGGCCCACACATGAAGCCTCAAGGTTCGAAGTCGTTCTGGGGTTAAGAAGGCTACAAGATTGATTGTGTTTAACCTGGCCCCGATAAAATCTATGACCCAAGTCGGGGTGAGAGAAGATTTGTCCATATTTATTGCGATCCCTAGCCAGGGAGCAATGCGAAGAAAATAGTTCCTGGCTGTGCAGAGTAGATGACTTGCTGGGGCGGTCAGGAGCCAGTCGTCCAGGTATGGAAAAATCTGAATTCCCTGGAGCCTCAGGGGTGGCCACCATCACTGCTGACACTTTGGTGAACACCCTGGGGGCTGAGGTGAGACCAAAGGGGAGAGCCCTAAATTGGTAATGACTGGCTCCTAGCCGGAAGCGGAGAAACCTCTTGGATCGTCTGTCCATGAGAATGTGGTAGTATGCATCCTTGAGGTCTATAGAGCACATCCAATCGTTCTCCCATAAAAGGGGGAGAATGGATTGAAGAGTGACCATCCGGAACTTCTCTTTGGTTACTGACAGGTTCAAGGAGGAGAGATTGAGGATTGGCCTTAAGTCCCCCGTCTTTTTTGGCACCAAAAAGAACCTGGAGTAATAACCCGATCCGAGCTGGTCTGGGGGGACGTATAGGATGGCTCTTTTTTCTAAGAGCTGCTGAATTTCCGCAGCTGCGGCCTCCCTCTGATCGGGTGGGACATCGGGGAGGTGCTTGGGAAGAGAGGGGGGTAAGAGAAAGGAATCTGGTAACCTCTGGATATGATACGAATCACCCAGCGGTCTGCTGTGATGGACTCCCAAGCTGCCGGGTGCCTCGAGAAACGTCCCCCGACTGCCTCCAGAGTACAGCAGTCAGGCAGCCCCTCAGGGCCCCCTCTGCCTCTAGGGTGGCGTCCTCCCTGTCCTCCTCTGTCGCGAAGGACTGGGAATCTGTAGCAGACTGTGACTGTTGCGACTTCTGGAACCACATCTTCTTCTGTCCCTTTTGGTTCCTGGAGAAGGACCTCTGGGGAGCAGAGAAGCGGATTCCGACGGCAGACAACATCTTCCCGTCCTTTTTGCTCTGGACCAAAGTGTCGCGAACGGTCTTCCCAAATAGGGTAGGACCATCAAAAGGGGCATTTGCGAACGACGCCTTAAAGGGTTCCGCGAAATCACAATGCCGGAGCCAGGCCTGACGCCTCATGATGAGCCTGCTCCGCTGACTCTAGCGGCTCCCTCCATGGCATGGGATAGTAGCCGCATAGAGGTATTGGAAATGGACCTAAGAGTGGCCATACAGGTGGAGTACAGCTGTTTGTCCTTCGCCGACATGGACTCCGGGGGCGATGCAGCGTATTCCTTAATGAGATCCCGCTGCAGTCGAATAACGTGTGCCATATAGTTCAGAGACCTAACCGAGAAGGATGCTGAACTAAACACCCACTTCCCTAAGCGGTCCAGCGATCGGGACTCCTTGCCCGAGGGGTGGACCGAGGGGCTCTCTTGAGCTAGTTCCCTCTTAGTGGCCGCAGCCACCAACATGGCATCTACCGGGGGACCCTTTCTCCAATGGGGCCTATCCGCAGGGGGACTGAGGATCCTGTCAGGGCGTTTCGGGACTGGCTCACAGTGTCCGGCTCCTTCCACACCCTGGTGGTAATCAGGTCCACCAGAGGGACGGCCGGAGGGGACACCCAAGAGGTAGAAGGGCCTGCTTCAAACGCCTCCAGGAACAAGGACTCGTTCGAGATCGGCTTTGGGGTAGACCACCCGCCTCTGATCCTGAGCATTTCCATGATGTCTCCAAAGGAGACATCCTCGGGGGTGACCTTGGGGAGCCTTCCCCTTCTTCCAAATCCGTGTCTTCAGTCAAGGACTCAGGGGAGTCCATGTGCCTCCTCTTGCACTTCCGCTTGTGGGGGATCTCCTCGGGGGGGGCTGTCTGAGGAGGCCTCACCAGCAACATCCTGTTAAAGGGGAACGACCTGGGACATTGAAGCAGGCTGTCCCTGGGGCCAGGTGATGGAAGTTGGACCCAACAGAGAAGGAGTTCGGAGTGGAGCCGTGGCAAGGACCAGGGGCCTGGAAGCAGTCGACAGAGCCCTCTCCACCATGTCGAACGGCGAGGGAGAGCCGCTCTCTCTGGGATCCGACAGCAGACCCTCACTCAGATCCGACAGGTGGACTGGGGCCGGCGCCGAAGCGATCGGATCCGACGGACCAGTATGCTCCAACCAGGACGGCGCCGAAGGCATACTGAAACCCTCGGATCCGAAGCTCAGCCCTCGGCTACGAGAGCTTAGATCAGACAAAAACGGGCCCGACAGGCTCGAGGGAAGCATCGGCGCCGAAGTACCCAAGACTGTTGGTGCCGACCCACCCCCGTTCCAAGGCTGCCCAGCTCCGAAAGCTCCGAACCCAGGAAGCGGGATGGAGAAGGAGCTATCGGGGCACAGAAAGGGGTCGAGCTCCCCCCCCCAGAGGGGGGGTAGGAAGAAGCACTCCATCTACAGTTAGGCCTGGAGGAACCTTCGCATCATCCGGTCCAAATCTGCATCAGAAAGGCTGTGAGTGGATCTCGATGAGGCCGCCGAGGCGGGACGGGAGTGCCGCCTTGATGACCTCGAAGGAGATCGGGTCTCCTCCTCCTCAGGACCTGGTGAAAAACATGGAGACCGGATCCGAGAGGGAGGAGACCAGGAAGCCCTGGAGGGAGAAGACCGCTTAGCCGGGTGGGGGGCCGACGTGGAGGCCTCGGCCCTCCGCTTGTGGTGCTTCTCTCTCCTTTTGTCTTTCCTGGCCTCCCTCTCCTCCGGGCCTACAGCGGGAGGTTGAGTCCCGGCCGGGGGGGAGAGAGGCAGGAGTGGCCGCCACCGAAGCCGTGGTGGAAGCCACGGTAGGACCGGAAGCCGAATCTGGGGGCAAGAGACCCGCCAGGATCAGCTTGGATCTCCAGTCCTTAAGTGCCCTGGGGTTGAACGCCGCACAGATGGAACACCCAGAGGAAAGGTGTCCAACCCCAAGGCACAGAACACACTGAGTGTGGCCATCAGCCGGTGAAAGCTTATTGCCACACTCGGTGCATTTGGAGAAGATTGGTTTTGGGGCCTCAGACATTTTAAGCTAAGGAGGACACACTCATTAGGCCCCAACACACGCACACAGACCCTGACGAACCAGCGAGGGAGAGGGAGGGAAAATTATAACTAAAGTAGAGTTAACACTAAGGTTTACAGACCAAAGGGATCTAAACACACCACACTCACACTAAAGGGATAGAAAAGAAATAACATTTTTAATTTTTTCTCACAAACTAACGACCAAGCCTGGAGCTCGAAAACCCAGCTGCTGACGACAAATGCGGCAAACTAGATCTGAGGTCAATCAGGGTTGGCAGGGGTTTATTGGTAGGGGGAGGAGCTAGGAGCTCGGATCTAAGCTGTTGAAAACTGCCGGCTCAGATCCGAAGTCGGATCTGATAACCATAGGTTGCTACAGAAATTAAGTTAGCTACTTCAGATAAAAACTTATATATATATATATATATATATATATATATATATATAATACCTACAATTCATCTTTTAATTCTCCTTCCTATTAACACAGGTTTCACCAGAAAGGCTCATCCAGACTCTGCTACACTTTGCTGTGAAGGAAAGGTTAGTTTGCTTTTATTTTTTATATTTTGTATATTTTAAATACTGTAGTTTGTTTTCTTTACCTTGTGTTTTACCTGCATTCTGCTTTAACAGCATATTAAAACTTCAAAAGAGACCACAGCTCTCTCTCTCTTCTGAGTCAGGCAGAAATTAGAACTGATCAATTAAGGACTCATTCATAAAATAGAAGGGGTCACTTAAGGTTAATTATTTAACTGAGGGGTGGAGCTAGGAACTAAACCTTCTATTTAAGGGGTAAAATAAAACATTTCTGAGCTTTACCAGAAAGGCTCATCCAGACTCTGCTACACTTTGCTGTGAAGGAAAGGATAGTTTGCTTTTATTTTTTGTATTTTGTATATTTTAAATAATGTAGTTTGTTTTCTTTACCTTGTGTTTTACCTGCATTCTGTTTTAACAGCATATTAAAACTTCAAAAGAGACCACAGCTCTCTCTCTCTCTCTCTTCTGAGTCAGGCAGAAATTAGAACTGATCAATTAAGGGCTCATTCATAAGATAGAAGGGGTCACTTAAGGTTAATCACTTGTTAACTGAGGGGTGGAGCTAGGAACTAAACCTTCTATTTAAGGGGTAAAATAAAACATTTTTGAGCTTTACCAGAACGGCTCATCCAGACTCTGCTAAAGTTTGCTGTGAAGGAAAGGTTAGTTTGCTTTTATTTTTGCATTTTGTATATTTTAAATACTATAGTTTGTTTTCTTTACCTTGTGTTTTACCTGCATTCTGATTTAACAACATATTAAAACTTCAGAAGAGACCACAGCTCTCTCTCTCTTCTGAGTCAGGCAGAATTTTTTTCCTTCCCTCCCACCCAGTCATAGTTGTCTTGTTAAATACCACTGTCTTTCTAGTTGCCTGCCTCTTATGTTAATATGACCATATATCTCATTTCCTCTCTACTTTCAGTGGCTTGTGTGAGTAATCACTAAATCAAAATCCCCTCCCCTTCAACTATATAAATTTATTGGCCATCCTACTGTATTCCATAGTACCAGAATACAAAAGTGACCACCCCTTTCAACCCATCTTGCTGTTTTAAAAACAGTAACTCTCCACTAAACCTTAACTTTTTAAACAGGTAAAACTTAAGTTACCTACTTTCACGTCTACCTTCTCTAGTGCACACTGCAGTGTGCATTTTTTTTTCATCTTACTTTTAAGCATCCCTTTGACTAGCACTTTCTCTAATACCTGCTGGAAAGCACTAGGAAGCCTTAAACTGATACAAGCACTCAATTCTCCTTGTTAATAAGGAGAAATTAATAGTAGGCACTAAACAGCCTATAATTGCAAAGTACCTTGCTAAGGTACGGGAAAACAGCTCCTGTACTTTACAAAAAAAAAAAAAAAAAAAAGCATCAGACCAGGCATGTCCAAGGGTCAGCTTCCGGTGATTTCTCCTGTCCACCTGGTGAATCTGGGCATACTGGGGCAATGCAGCAATTGCCTCATGTACACAGACAACCCTCTCCTCCTACAACCCAACACTACAACCTGTGAGAGATGCACTTACATAGCCAAAATGGAAGCAAAGCTCTCTCCACCCAAGATTGTGCTAGACAGTCAAGAGGAGAAGGTTAACACCCACACTACACCTCAAGCAACACATAGCCCTTCTAAACCCACACCACCAACACCCACATATAGCAACACTAAATCCACATATGTAGAGGCCCTTAACTGTAACCTGCCCAAGCAACAAGGATCTCTGAAGCTGAAACACAAACAAACAAAAATCACAACTAAAGTGTCACATAGTTCAAAACACTTGTGTGCCACCCAGCAACAGCCCCTAAGGCAAGACAATGTACCTAAGAAACCAAAAAATGTAGCCCACAGCAGAAGGAAGGTAAATGAAAATCCAATAGATGAAATTCAACGAACAAATTTATTGGATAAAAACCACACATTATTTAGTATTCATTAGCATTTATTATCTTGATCGCAATATGATTCATTTAATGTTTTATTGTTGTTGAACAATGTTCAGCAAGAAGTTTATGTTTCGAGCCTTTATGTATATGAGAAATATTATGACAAGGCTATTTAACTGGTTTTACATGTAGCCCTTTTAATACCAAGCACTTGCAGGTGATATTTTATCAATTAGTTTTTTAACTTAATTGATCACATGATTTTTTTAGTATTTAAATAGGAGCAGTTGTTACATGGTCTTCATCTTGATAAAGCTCAGTATTGCACTGAGCGAAGGCGCTTCAGGGATTTGTTACTGTGTGTTTTTTATCCAATAAATTTGTTCGTTGAATTTCATCTACTGGATTTTCATTTACCTTCCTTCTGCTGTGGACTACACATTTTTTGGTTTCTTGGCTTCAGTTGGTCGTCTGTGTTCACTTTCTTCATTTTTGTGTTGTTACAAGACAATGTACCTAACACTTTAGTCATAGGTGAGACTATAGTCCGGCATACTGATGTCCCTCTCACCAGGTTGAACAAGAAGAAAATTACAGTCAGCTGTTTGTCGGGTGCCAGGATCCACCACATAATGCATGCACTCAAGTCACTCCACAACAAGTACAAATATGACTCTGTCATTGTCCATGTTGGAGTGAATGACTTGAGACGTACCTCCCTGGACTACATGAAAAGAGACATGGAAGAGCTCTCAGATCATGTGGCCCAGGCAGGTATGACCTTAGCCCTGAGTGGCATCCTGCCTTCGCCCAGAATGATACCAGAATACAAGGACAAAATGACTGACTTCAACAATTGGCTAAGCTTCTGGTGTCATTCAAAGGGGATGCAGTTTCTGTCTGCCTGGGGCGACATGACTGACAGACCACAATGCTTTGCCAGAGATGGTCTGCACCTGTTGCCTCTGGGATTCAGGTTACTGGCTAAGGCTCTTGCCACCCCTATAGTGCCTTTTTTAGGCAAAGTTCAAAGAACAAAACCACCACCGTAACAGGTACAAGCATGCAAAATCTGAAGGTAATGCTACTCAATGCTAGAAGTTTAAACCTCAAAATGCACTCTCTCGAGGCACTCCTAAAAATGGAGAACATCGATATCTGTGCAGTAACTGAGACCTGGTTCAAGGCTCCAGAGTGCACCCCTGCAATACCAGGCTACAACTCTTACCACACTTTTTGGCCACCAAAGCAGGACCGAAACACTGAATGTGGAGGAGTGTCAATATTCACCAAGGATATTCACACCACCAGGCTAGTTGCCCAACACAATGCGTCTGAAATTCTCCAGGTGCAACTTAACACTAGGTAAGAATGCAATCCAAATTGTAGCTTGCTACAGATCCCCCACCATACCCCAAGATTCTCACTACACCTTTCTAAAAATACTGGAAAATATTAAGATAGAACCAAACACCCTAATACTGGGTGATTTTAACTACCCTGCCATTAACTGGGAACGCTACTCATGTACCAACACGTTTGACCAATGGTTCTTGGAATTTATAAATTCCAACGCCCTGGATCAACTAATCCATAGTCCCACCAGCTCCAATATCCTAGACTTGGTCATTACCAACATGGGAAATCGATGCTCCACACCTATGGTCACACCCTCGTTAGTCACATCTGACCATAAGCTAATCACCCTTAACATCCACATCCCACCCCCACTCCCCAGTAAGGAAACCTCCATAAAAAACTTCTCCAAAGCCAACTTCATGCTACTCAAGTCAGAAGTGACAAACTTCATGACACCCATGCAGATGGGAGCTGAAAGTTCAACTGCTGAATCCTACACTAAGGCACTGTATGGGCACTGTACGAGCACATCCACTCATGCATAAATCGTGCCATCCCAAATAGAACCAAGATGCTCTCATCCAAAAAAAAGAAGCCAATCTGGTGGTCCCCTGCCATAAACAAACTTTACAACAAAAGGAAGAAACTGTTGCAGAAAAGAGGAAAATCCCAGGATGCAAAAAACTTCCTTACCAGCCTCAGTAAGAAACTGAGATCCCTCAAAATCCTCCAAAGCTAGTTATGAAAATAAAATTGCCAAAGATTCCAAAGACAACAACAAGGCATTCTATAACTATGTCAAGGATCTAAATGGCAATGCTCAGATCTGCTCTGAGCTAAAACAGAATGGCATTAAATATACTGATCCCAAGGATATTGCCAATATCCTGGCAGATCGATTCAGTGCCAACTTCACCCCCCTCTCACCCCCTAAATGGCCCATCTCAATACCGGAAGATTGCCAAATTCTGGTAATAACGGCCACACAGGTAAAAAACGCACTCTCCAAAGCTAAGAATACAGCATCCATGGGACCAGATGACATCCCGGGCTGTGTACTACATGAACTACAATATGAACTGGCACCTCAACTAAGTGTCATGTTTAATCATAGCCTCACCTCAGGTTTCGTGCCCACTGATTGGCGCACAGCTACAGTTATCCCACTCCACAAGGGAGGATCCACCTTGGATCCCAGAAACTACCGTCCCATCAGTCTGACAAGACTTATCTGCAAGGCCATGGAGCATATTATCATGGAACTTATAAACAAAGACATTGGCAACCTTCAAACACTGGACCCCACCCAGTTTGGGTTCGTGAAGGGCCGATCTTGTCTCCTGAACTTGACTGACTTCTTCGAATCAGTCTCCAGAGCCATGGACAAGGGTAAGGTGGTCCACACAGCCTATCTAGACCTTGCCAAGGCCTTTGACACCACCCCCCACTCTGGAATCATAGATAAACTTACTAAGCTGGGCATTAATCCCTACGTCACCCAATGGGTTGCTAATTGGCTTACTGATAGAACCCACACTGTAAAAGTAGCCAACTCCAAATCCAGCTCCAGACAAGTGACAAGTGGAGTACCTCAGGGTTCAGTCCTGGGACCGCTCTTGTTTGGCATCTACTTATCTGAAGTACAGGCCAACACTAAGGGACTCTGGTAGCAAAGTTTGCAGATGACTGCAAACTGGGAGCCATTATTGAATCCCCAAATGATGTGGATACTCTACAAAAGGGCCTTACAGAAACAGATGCTTGGTGCCAGAGCCATGGGCTCAAGCTCAATGCCAAGAAATGTATAGTTATCCCCTTTGGGAAAAAACATGTATCCGTGAATTACCATATAGGTGGCAGTACACTAAACACCGAAAGTTTGATAAGAGACTTAGGGACACAGGTGGACAGTGGTCTCACCTTCGATAACCACATTGCCACAACAGTCAGGAAATCCTTCTATGTGGCACACCTCATCACTAAGGGCTTTTCATCCAGAAAAAAAGGAGGTCATTGTCCCACTGTACTCATACCTCATTAGACCCATTATAGAATACAATGCCCAGTTTGGTATGTACCTCTCAAGACATCTGCAACAACTGGAAAGGCCACAGAAATACCTCACTACAAGAATCGCAGGCCTAACGCAGATGCCCTATGCTGACCACCTTAACAAACTCCAGCTATACTCTGTCGCATATTGTCTACTCAGAGGCGATCTTTGCTTAACATACAAGGCCATGTCAAACCCAGAGCTGTTGGACGTGCTACACTTAAAGAAATCCCAATCCCTCAGAGCCGCACGCTCCAGGGATCTAAACCTTGTCATCACAATAAACAAAACATGCTGGAGGGATAGGTTCCTGACCCAGAGACTCCCCAGACTCTGGAATAGATTGCCCATACATGTCAAGCAGAGTGCCTCTTTGGTCCTCTTCAAAAGGAACCTTGACGATTGGATGGGAGAAAGGAAATTCACCCCGGGGATCACGTCAGTCACCCTGCTAGACAGGGGTCCAGGGAAGTAAATAGTGTGGGAAGAAATAGCCAGGGAATTGTTATGGCTAGGCTTGTATAGGCCCTAGGGCTGACAGCCTAGTACCAACCTATGAATCTATGAAGTGGACTGTATCATTCAAACCAGGGTGACTGCAAATCTTTACATGAATTTGTGCACAACCTTAGCAGCAGCAGTAGCTTCCTGAAGTTTACATATCAGTGTTCTCCTGATGACATCCATTTTTTAGATGCAACTATTACAAGAACCAATAGTGAGATACAAACCAGTGTACACAGGAAGGATTGCTAGCAACCCTCTTTTTTTGCAGAGGAGTAGTATGCATCCACCACATATGTTCCCCAACATTGTTGAGGGACAAGCTCTCAAGGTCTCTAGATTGTCATCATCACAGCAGGATTTTGAACGTGGACTTGAGTATTTAGAAATGGCATTTACCACTCGAGACTATTCTAGTAATGAAGTGAAGCATGCTTGTGCATGTGTGAAAAGAGATAGAGGAGGGAGAGGTAGACCCTATATATTACAAGGAGGGGATAGGTGTGACAGGACAGTGGCTGGTGTCAACACTGTTCCAATTGTACTAACTTTTGCACAGGGATTACAGGCTGTAAAGCAAGTGATTAATAGGAACTGGCATAGTCTGTTAACTGATGAGGAAACTGTCAAGATAGTTGGCATGAAACCTAGGTACACGTTTAAGAATGGTTTAAATTTAAAGCAGCAGTTATGCTATCCGATTTGTCTTTACCAGAGGGAAATTTTTTTTTGGAACTCTGGTATATGGGAAATGTAGTTATTGTTCATTTATAGATGGATCTATATATTTTAGGCACCCTGACAGTGGATATTTGTGGCACTTAAGGTGTAAAGCTGATTGCAACACAAAAAATCTGGTTTATATTGCCCACTGTATCACCTGCTTTAAGTTTTACATAGGCAAAACAAATCGCAGGTTGAGGGAAAGAATTAGGGACCGTGATTACTGTACAAGGATGAAATGTGAGTACAGTACCCTAGCTAAACATGTATTAACTGAAGAAGGGAGTCATCAATTTAAGTTTCAGGTTTTGCAAGTTATACAGGAGAGCTCTAGAATAGGAGATATAATTAATAAAATGGAAACACAAGAGTTAAAATGGATTCTACGCATGGGAGACCATAGGGACTCTGGTTTGAATGATACAGTCCACTTGAAACCTGTGTTAAAAGGAAGGGGAATTAAAAGATGAATTGTAGGTATTATTTATATATATATATATATATATATATATATATATATATATATGTATATATGTATATATATATGTATATATATATATATATATATATGTATATATGAATCAATATAAGTTTTTTCCATAGTATGACCGAATAATCTACCAATGTGTTTTAATGTATGGGGTTTTTTACATGCATATTTGTTGTTTTAACTGCTGTTCCTTTAAATCTTAATTGGTTTATAGGTTTTTTAAAAATGGAGGGAAATATGTGGAACATGATTGGTTTTTCTACATGTCCTTGGTGCATATATATGTGATTTTTATGTACTGTTTTTATGCGTCTGAGGAAGTAACTGATGTTATGAAAGCGCTTACGCTACGTTATTAAAAGTTTTTTTACATTTTGATTGGAGTTCTCTGGCTACTATTACTTGTTACATCTGCCTTCTACTTGGTTTGGAGAGATATTTTTAAAGGTCTGGGAACTGCTCAGAGCCATAACACACAAGTCCAATGGACTGGGATAGGAGTGACTAGCAGACGAGGGGAAGATACACAACTACCAAGTCCAGCAGCAGCTGGAGCAGGAAGGACCCCCAATTGAATCCGGCCCCTTAAAAATTTTTTCAACTTGCAGTCCTCATCTACTTCAGAAAGGCTTCTGGTTGACCAAACTAACTGCACGGAAGAAGCAGTGGAAGGATGTCTCAATGACCAATAACTAACCCTCTCCTGGAGAAAGTGTGATCGGATCTGGAAAGCGTGGATCCAAGAAAGTGACAGTCTTGAATCCTACAAGGTTTGGCTTCAGAAAAAAAGCACTGGATCCAAAGACTTGAAAGATTTAGGAACTGAGCTAAGGACAAGAGAGGATGAAGACCAATCTGGGGAATGCTTTCTCGACTTCCAAGTCTTCTCCTTAGGCCTACTGACTCTGTCCCTTTAGACTTGTCCACACACTTTTTAGAAGGGGAAGCTCCAGTATGAACATGCTAAGATTTGGACAATTCTCCCACAGGGGAGAGGGAAAAGTTATTTGAGAATAAGTTTGCTCTTGCTCTGCACTACTGCATAGGTGCCAAAGGCCCTGCATATGGCACACTTTCACCAGGTGTGCAGTCCCAAGACAGTACATACATTTTGAGTGTACATTAAAGTTGGATAGCTTGTGGCCACAAGTCACACATTTTTTTTAAACTGGAAGGTTTCTCAGCCATAACTTAGAATCTCACTAAAAAGGGAGAAAAGGAAAATAATGACAGTGCCACTGGGTTATCAAAAAGAATAGAACATACATTTTTTTTTAAGTTAGAAAGGAAAGATGATGTGTAGTACGACAGGAAATAGAAATCCTTATAAACATCTATATAAAACAATTATAACAGGGATGGTAAGGTATTTAGACATTAATAACTTAGTAATCAAAAGATGTGGTATAGGAGAAAAAAGTCAACAATGCAAAACTCTCATGTGTTTTCACCCATGCCTGAGCAAGGAGATCCATGTCTCTCTAATGAGCCACAAATGAGAGCTGAGGTAATGTTGGATTTTGCAGGGGTTATGGGCAAGGGGAGGAGCCTGAGCTTAAGATCCAAAGTCTTGAGAGGCCGAAGATGGATACAAGATCAGATCAGATTAGAAAACACATCCATTGAGGAACGGATGGAAGACACATCCGATCTTATAAGTAGGGGTAAGGCATCTATATCCAAATACGTCATTGTTCACCTCTACTCCACTCTCATACGATCAATCATTGAGTACAATGTCCCCTTCGGTATGAACCTGGCCAGCCACATGCAACAAAGAGACTGTCCTCAGGGGGTTCTCATAGAAAGAGTGCATGGTGTAGAAAACAAGTCCTATGCAGACCACCTCAAGGCCTTCTCCTTATATTCAGTCCCCTACAGGCATCTGAAAGGTGACCTACACCTGGGCAACAAAGCATCCCCTGATCCAGCCCTAATGGACCCATTGCACATCTGTCAAACAACATTCGATCTAGGGACTTGAACCTTGCCTGAAACATAATTAGGACATGCAGGATGAGGTATCAAGAGGCTCCCCCCTTCTCTGGAACAGACTTCACATCCATGTGAAACAGAGTTTAAACCTGCACTTATTCAAGTAAAACTTGGTTCAGTGGATGGTGAATGGTAAAATATATCCCTGGTCTAGTATGTATGTATCTGTTAGAGAAAGAAAGCACGTAAAGGCTTGACTATCCATGCCCACATATAAAACGAACACCCACAAAACCCATGGGAACCAAAATCTATCCATTTGTACTGAAAAGCATGCCTACACTTAAAAAAGGCCTCTTGGGTTGATAACCTAGTATTCTACAATGATACTACAATCAGACTGCCTCCTTCTGAAACTCTGATAAGGTACCACTCTTCAACTAATGATACTCTGCATCTTCAAGTCACAGAAAAATGTTAAGGGTGTTTTCTTTGTCATAAAAAGCTGCAAGTTAATGGTGTGCTCTTTGTTATAACTGTCACGTTTTCTAATACAATCATTAAATTTTCATTTTGTAGTAGATCAGCTTAGTTGCTCTTACTACTTGTCACTCTAATAAGTTACTTAGCTTTGGAAAACTAATGTGCAGATCCTCTGTAAATACACTGATTATTGTTTGCTATGGGTTTTAAATCTTTATACTTCTGTTCCTTGGTACCTGGGTTGTGATCGAAGAGTTCTCAGACCAATCCACCCACTCAGTTAAAGAATTAATAAATAAAAAACAAACATGACACATCAAAGTCCAAATTGTATGCAGCTACAGTGGTATCCATGACTAATGAGCACTTCCCAACCAAGTATGTAACAATAATTATTTTGTCTTTGTAAGTAAAAAGACAGGAAGCAGCAGAATGTACCTTGATCGTTCCCAGCTTGTACTCTTCACCAGAATCATTGTAAACCACAATAACAAAATCATTCCCAATGTGTCTCTTCTTATTGCAGCACCCTCTGTCAGAGTCTTTGTTTGGCATCAAAGTGGCTATATGAAAAATAGCTGTAAACACAAGGAAAATGTGGTTACTATAGAAAACAGAATGCAACATTCCTAACTTGAAACCCTTACAATCACCAGGGGAACAACAAAAGTTCTATAAAGCCTGTTTGGTTTTATTATGAAGTGTTTTTTTTTCTTCATAACTATGATACAGTAAATAAAAAAGGTATGCAAACTGGGACAGATACATAAACTACAGACACACACACACACACACACACTAGATAAAGTGGCCCTGCCTGCAAAGTGATGTTTTAAGTTGTACACTGCTTTTTCAGCTAATCATATCAATTTATTAAGCACTGATGAAATAAAGTTGAGAAATAAAGTTGTGTGTAAACGGCTGCAGACAACACACTACAAGCACCTTTCAACTCCATTTGTAATTGATCTTCAAAACTAGAAGCCACAACAAGAGGTCCATTAAATTAAGCCAAGCCAGAAATGCTAAAGGTGTCCACAAAGGATTACCACAAAAGCAAAATCTGTCACAGGTCAATTTGTACTACCTCCCTGGCTATGGTCGTAAACAGAGGATGTTACTTGTCTCTGGAAAACCACCACGTATGTGCCAAACAGCTGTTCAGTGCGTCTGTGACATTCTTAGAGTGACTTTTCTGAATTAATTGTAATAGTAATGGCAGCAGAAATGCTTGTACTTTCTTTAAAATAACATGCATCCTTTTTTGTGCAGAGGACCAACTTTCATGCTCTGACACAATATGGATATGAACTTTCCATCTTGTATCCAAGAGCATCTGCTGTCAGAAAGAGTACAGGCTTAGCTGGCTACTGCATCATCTGTAACAGCAAGTACAGCTGTATGTATGTATATGTATAAGTCTTCTGGATGCAGTATTTGATGTTGGCTGATATAAGACTTACAAGCACTAGAAATGTCTTCATGATATCATCTGGGACACTGTCCAGTGAAATAAGGGGATCAGTTTATGAATTATGAGTCAAAACAAAGACAAATTCGCTCCTAAGCCACATCAAATACTGCATCCAGAAGACTTAGGTTGTTCTGGTATCAAATCTGATTTCCTTTTATTTCTAGTGCAGTCTAGGGAGAAAAAAAACAAACTGACCACCATGAGACTAGATACTGTTGTAGACAGTACACCTAAATGGTAAAGTTATCTAGCTGTAATCAGATCTGCATGATTTGTCATCTGCTATCACTACGGGCTACCACTTTGTAAAGTGTCATAGGAGTAGTTACACAAGACCAAATGGCAAGAGAACAAACTAAACGTTCCGTTTACCCACCAAGAACCTGATTCCATCTTCCACGAAGGAGACAAGACTGTCACCTGATTTCAAAGCATCTTTCAACTTTGTTTGAAGTGATTATGCTGCAAAGGTGCTTCACTTGAGCACCTATACCCCCAAACGAAACTGAAGGTTGAATGGAGAGGATGGAAGCTAGGAATGAGGGGTTGATACAACAAACAGGAATCATTTAAAATAATTGTTAGGTTTGATCCAGTTTATCAGCCTCCCCCCAAAAAAGGTCTGAGGTGCATCATTGTGAAGGAAGTCTTCACAGTGATGCACTTGTTTGGAGGGAGGTTGCTCTCCTTGACTCTCCATATAAGCAGCTTAATCACCTTTACCTTAATTAAATACACAATAACTGATGAGATGGATAGGCCTTTGACCAGCATCTCAGTAAGGTATTGTAAAATCTGAGGAATATTTGGTTCATGCGAGTCAATTCCCTGTGCTTGGTCCCAAGCAGAGACTCTCTTCCATTTTTCTACACAAGAGTTTCTGGTGCTGGGCCTCCTGGCCTCCAAAATAACAACCAAAACTGCTTTAGAGAGGTGTGTTCTGAATTATTACATTATCCGCCATGCAGCCAGATTTAGGGTTCTGAGTTGGCTGTACAGGATATGGTTGTTCTGTTGGGTCAGCAAATGAGGTATTAGAGGCAATGTCCAGGCTGGGCCTTGAGACAAGCTCTTTAGGATTGGGTACCAGTGCTGGTGTGGCCAGTCTGGGGCAATCAGTATCATTTTTGGCTTCTCTTGTCTGACCTTTAGGAGTACCTTGGAGAGGAGAGGCAGAGGAGGGAAGGCATATACTGTAAGGGCTTTCCAGCTGAATGAAAGGGCTCCACTTTCCATGCTTGCTTGTGATAAGTCCAAGTGCAGAATCTCTGTAGCTGGCAGTTGTGAGGGGAGGCGAATAGATCTATGTCTGGGCATCCCCATTTCCCTGTTATCATGTTGAAGATTTATGGATCCAGTTTCCACTCGTGGGGATCCATGAGGTTTCTGCTTAGTTCTTCTGCCAAAGTATTTGTCTTTCCTGGCAGGAATTGTGCTTGCAGATGTACTTGATAAGTCAATGCTGTGTTCCACAAAGTCATGGCTTGCCTGCAGAGGGGGTAAGAATGTGTGCCCCCTTGCTTGTTTATGTACCACATGACTGTAGTATTGTTTGTCTTTATCAGTAGTTGTCCTGGATGAAGTAGGTCCTTGAAGGCTGTCAGGGCATTTTGTACTGCTAGCATCTCTTTTTGATTGATATGAAGATGCATTTGGTTTGTGGGCCATGTGCCTTGAATACATTTTCCTGCCATGTGCGCCCCCCAGGTATAATCTGATGCATCTGTTGTTAGTGTCTGCCTGGCAGTGGGTATGGTGAATGGCTGTCCCTTGTTGTGGTGACAGGCCTGTGCCCACCATTGAAATTCCTGTTGCAGGCAGGGTATGAGAGTGATTATTGTTTCCAGGCTTTGGCAATGTTGAGTCCAAACACTTTTTAGATACCATTGTAGTTTCCTCATATGCAGTCTTGCATATGGTATTAGTAGAATGCAGGATGCCATGTAGCCCAGAGCCTGCAGAATTTTTCTTGCAGATTACTGGGTCTTTGTTGCCATGTCTTTGAAGTAAGAAGTCAGATGCCTTTGTCTGGCATGAGAGAAGCCATCTGGGCAGTTGTATTTAAGCTTGCACCCAGGAATATTATCTCTTGAGAGGGCACTAGTTTTGATTTCTTTTCGTTTACTGTGTACCCTTGGAAAATTAGTAATCTTTTTACAAACGCCAGATGCTGTAGTAGAGTATCTTTGTCCTTTGCTTGAATAAGGCAGTCGTCCAAGTAGGGATATATATGAATTCCTCTTCAAAATGCAATTACTGGTGCCAGGCATTTTGTGAAGACCCTGGGCGCAGTAGATAAGCCAAAGGGCAGCAGTGCAGAGAAATGGTAGTGCATTGAGCCAGCTATGAATCTGAGGTATCTTCTGCAAGTTTGTCTGACTGGGACATGCAGGTATGCTCTTTGAGGTACAAAGTTACAAGCCAAGCCTTCTTGTCCAGCATGGGCAGAAGCTGTTGTAGAGTCAACATTCTGAATTTTGGAACGTCCAGGAAAGTATTTAGTATAGACAGGTCCAGAATTGGTCTCCAGGCTTTGTCCTTTCTTGGTACTAAGAAAAGTCTTGAGTAAAATCCTTGTCCCTGCTGTTGTTGTGGCACTGGCTGAATAGACCCCATGTCCATGAGGGATGAAACTTGTTTTTGTGTCTCTTGCCATTGATTGCGTGGTAGGTCTGGCATACCTTTTGCCTTTGGAAGGGTGTGAAAGTGGAACCTGTAGCCCTGAGAGACTATATTGCCAGTTTTGTGAAAAAAGTGTTAGTTTTCCCCCTAAGGGTGTTGCCAAAAAATAAGTGCTTGGCATTGGCAGAGGGAAGTCATTGGGACTGTTTTCTATAAAGCTGTGATTTGTCTTCTCCGCTTTTGGAGGTAGGAGCACCCCATTGTTTGGGCCTGTATGAGCCCTGGGGCTGTTGCCTACCTCTAGGGCATCTGAATCTGCCTCTTTGTGGTCTGTCTGACACTGGAAAGGACCAATTCTTAGAGGGCCAGTTCCCGCTAAATCTGGGTGGCTGTACCTGTAAGAAATCCTTTACTGTCTGCATAGATTTTGCCTTATCCTCCATTTTCTTTAACACCTCCTCTGCCTTAACACCAAACAAAGTATCATGCTGTAATGGAGCATCCAATAATTTTGCTTTAACATGATCAGGCAGATTCTGTTCCTTTAACTAAGCATACCTTTTAATAACAAAACATGTAACAGCAGCCCTGCATGAGGCCTCCAGTGAATCATAGCCACATTGCAAAGTATGTTTTCCCACCTGTTCAGCTGCATGCAATAAATCCTGCAAATCTTTGTTCTCAGTACATTCAGAATTTGTCAACATTTTTTGTATTAACAAAGACATTAAATATTGCTGATATCGGAGTATATGAAACTGACAATTTAAAGCCCTTGCAGCCAAGGTAGCAGAAGTGTAAACTTTTTTCCCCCATCTGTCCAAAGCCCTAGAATCCCTGTCTGAGGGGACAGGGTTTTTGCCAGAAGCAGCCTTGACCCTTTTGGGACCTTGTGAGATAGTTTCTGCGTCAGCAGCAGGGTTTTTGTAAAGAAATTTATGTATCTGTCTGGCTTGACAGGGGCAGGAGGTAAAGAGTCTGGAGACAGGCCAGACTCTGAGAAAACATCGTCTACTATGTCTAGAACAGGGGGAATTGCAAGAGGTCTGCGCTGAGGAAGTAAAAGAAAGTCTCTAAGTCTTTTCTTAGAATCGGAAAAATCCTGGCTCTCCCAATGGAAATGCTCCCTCATGGTATGCAGGGTTTCCCCAAAAGAATAGTCCTCCGGAGGAGAAGCTGAAGGAATAGAATCTTCAGCATCAGAATCCTCATAGGGAGGAACAGAATATCCCTGATCAGAAGAGGAATCAGAGGAAATGAAACCTGATCAGAGGAATCATATTCAGTGTCTTGCCTAGGCCTCTTATCAGGAGGGGGATGGGAACCCCTGATCAAAGTAATTAAGTCTTCGGCCATTTTGAGCATCTGTTTCTAAGGCATAGAAGCCTGTCCTGGAGAATGCTGTACTGGTTTCATTGTCTTTAAAACTGTTTTAGACTTTGTCTTGGATGTTGAAGTAGGCTTTATATAAAGTTGTGTAGGTCTGAAGACACCCTCAGAAGCCAATGCCTGCTCAGCGGCTCCGGGCCCATCTGAGGTATTAATTTCCGAAGGACCAATACCTTGAGTATCCAAAGGCCTAGCTGTCTCCACGTGGGAGTCGGAGGCGGCCTGTGGCTCTGAGGTAGCGGGAGTCAGGGGCTGCGAAAGCGCCTCACTGAGCACCGGCGAACCGGCAAATGGCCTAGAAGAGGCTTCGTCGTCGGTTTTGGACCTCGGATGTTTGTCCTTGTCTTTATCCTTGCATTTTTTATGAATTCCGGTCATTGGTTGTTCCGATGGCATTATGTAGTTAAACCTTCTACCAAAGTAATGAAAAGCAAAATCGTACCGACGCTTAACAGTGCATTGGTTAAATCTAGCACAAAACCGACAACTAGCAACGTCATGGTCAGGGCATAGGCAAGGAATACAGTAAGAGTGGAAATCCTTATGAGGTATTTGCTTCCCACAAGAAATACAATTGTTAACTTTTTCTGACATCGGTCTGGAGAAAGAAAAAAGTTTCCCCAACGGGGTACTTAGCTTTATTGAAGACTTTGGATCTGAAATTCGATTTCGAAAATCTCAGGAGTCGGCGACCGGCACTTGCGAACTGAAAGACTGAAGAAAATGGCGTCGGCTGCATGTTTTATACCCCTGGTGCACTGACGTCAGGGAAGAGGCGCCAGCAACTGACACGGGACCAGGACTTTGGAATTCAGGCCGACTGCGGGTTGCCTGCCAGCAGGATAATCCAAGTGTAATGACTGCAACAATGAAACACGATGAACATCAGATAAGTGCCATAATCCTGACATTCTGAAAGTCTGAGATCCAAAGTGCAACAATAATTCTCACTAGAAACAGGATGTTTTAAGAAACGTACTTCCATGCCATTTAGCATTCATTTTTCAGAGGAAATATGAAATCAACAGAAATAGTAGGAATGTGTACAAAAATCTTCCAAACACTGGGATGGAGAATACATCCACCACTACCCTCCTCTTTGGCTAGTTTAACCAAACTGACTAGGGTAAGGAACTGCTTTTCTCTACAAGGCAAACCTAATACTCTCCAAAAGTGCATCACCTACAGAAGACAGTGATCAGATGCAGCTTCTGAATTTAACAGCTTCATCAGATTGTATTTAATAACCAGGGACTATGACAGCTTTTCCCTGCTGAGAAACTGTTGCCACCCTCTATTGTCTATATACAGAGGGGATTGACCTTGTGCTCTCTTGACTGTTTAAATGATAAAAGACAAGTGTGTTGCATGATCAGATGAGGAAAAGCCCCAGTGCAGCAATGTCTCCACTGCCTTAGGGCTAGGAATAATGCTCTCAATTTCTGACTGATGTGGTGTCATCTCCAGGGTGCAAGGAAGCCTTACATCACTTTGGAATTGAGGAGAACTTCTCAGCCTTCATCTTTGAAGGTTTCAGCTGCAGAATGGGAAGATTTACCAGCAGATTGGTGAGGGATGCCTACCACTCCACAGCCTAACAAAAAAAAACACTTCACCACAAACATTTCTATAAGCATTAAGTAGCTTTCAGAATAGAGAACATTCATATCTGTGCAACTTCCACCATCCTCAGAACTGCAATATATCAATCGAGTCTTTCTCCAATAACTTTTGAACCCATTTTTACCAACCCCTATACACACCTCTCAGAAACAAGTGGTGAGGGCAAGTGCTACCCAAAGTGGGGCATTATCTAGGACAGCCATGAGGGCTCCTTGGTCCCCTACATTTAGCTTCTGGTCATCACAGACTGTACTTATAGATCAGCTTTATTTTATTAAATTATCACATATGACATAAAAACCTTACATTTATATAAATGAAAACAAACCATCTTGAGACAATTCTCCTTGCAAACATTATACATCACAAACCAAGTTGACACAGTTGTAGTTGCAAACATTATACAATCACCTATAATATATCCAGTCATTTCAGTCAGACATTACATAGCTCATTCAAATCCTGCCTTCTTTTAAACCTCATTCCTCCTCTGCTTGTAATGTTGCCACAATTCACATTTTTTTCCTATGTAATTTGCACCTACTTTTTTTTAAAGATCCCTGTTCCAGTTGTTTTACCTCTGTTAACTATATTCACTACTTCTAGTAAAGTAAGTTTAGGTTTTCATTTCCATATTCAAGTAATTACTTTTTTTTGGCAGCCACCATAATTAGATTCATCAATGCTTTACTATTTCTAGGCAATTCTGATTCTGTATCATAGCTCAAAAAATCATTTCCTTAGTTACACCAATTTGCTCACCCAGTATCTCTGACAAAGCAGTAAGGAATCTTTAAAGTGTGCTGTCTCATTACACTCCCAGGAAATACGTTCCCAGTTAGCTCTTTCTTCCCCACCACACCTCCAACATTTGCTGTCTCCCTGAGGAAGAATTCTTTGGAGTATCTTGGAGTATAAAAATACCCATATTTGGTAGATATACAAATATCCCCCATTGTTTCGTTGTGAATTTCTTATCCAATCCCTCTTCCCAATCTTTTCTAACCTCTTCTGATTGATTCTTATAGTTATCATGCAATATTTAATATGCTTAAATTATTCCTTTTTTAACATCAGCTTCTGCTCTAGATTCTACTAAAATCTCTACCAGTGCTGGTCTTTTGTTTAGAAGCCCCCTATTTCTTTCTCTTTGCCTATACTCGGATATCAATCCTTGAAAGGGAAGACAATCTCTAACCTGCAGTCCAAATAAATTCTTAGTGTCTTCCCATTTTATTACATTTTCCTCTCTAGTTACTTGCTCCCAGTGCCTTGGTTCCTTTGTCAGTTTTATTCAGTAAAGTCCAGCCCCCTCTTGCCTATATCCCTAACTGCAGGCATCCCTATTGGCAAGACCTCCCTTCTCCATTCCCATGTTGGCTTAGTTCTTATAATACTTTCTGCTACTTTATGAATATAATATTCTGTATGATTACTGGTACTCTCCTTAAAGGTCTGCATCCAAAATCCCAGTCTCTCCTTGTTTCTTGAGCTTTCCCCCATTACATTATCATCCCTCTTCATTTTGAATTATACGTAATTTTCTGCTTGTGCTATGTATAGAAGCCTTAGCTGTGTTGCTATGAAATATCCCTTCAAATCAGGTAATCCCTGTCTGCCTTGTTCTACTGGAATAATCAGCTTATCCCACTTGACTGTTGCAGCCTTCCCCTCCCCGCCATAGCTCTTTATTGATTGCTATCTACAACTTCTCCTCTGGTTGATAACAATATGCCTGACCTACGACTGAAGGGACCAAAAACATTTTAACTGCTTGTATCTTATTATCAATATCCATATAACAGAGTTTCCATTTTCTCAGTTTTTATATTATCTGGGGGTTTTTTGTATTATCCGTTTAGTTTCTTCCCACATATCCTTAGATGGCATACCAGAATCATTTTTAATCCATACTCCTAAATACTTTATTTTAGTATGTCCCCATAAATATGGATATTGCTGAAACAATTCGTATGTGGGTACATAATGTGCCTCTACTGCTTTTGTTTTAGCTTCATTAATTTAGTATCCCGAAAAGATTTTAAATTATCTCAAAATGTTCCACAACACTGTAATGTCCCTTTCTGGTTTTGCCAGGTATAAAATAATATCATCTGCGAATTCAGCCAGCTTTTGTTGACTACCATACCAATTATATCCTTGAATTTCTGAGTCCCTTATTTTCTTTGCCAATGGTTCTAAATATAATGCAAACAACAAAGGGGAGAGAGGACACCCCTGCCTGGTTCCACTGCTCAAGCATAAATTATCAGAGAGGACCACGCCAACTTTATTTTTTGCCTCCGATCCCTCATATACCCTCCTAACCAACCTTATAATTTTATCAGGGAATGAAAATGCTTCCATTGCTCTGCTCATAAAGTGCCAGCTTTCTCTGTATTAAGACCCAACAACAACAATGGTGTTTTCTTACATTCTGCCTCCCTCTTGATCAATGTTCTGTTAATGTTATCAAATGTTTGTCTCCCCTCCACAAAACCACAGTGATCCATATCTATCAATTCTGGCATCACTTTTACCACTCTTTTAGCCATTACAGACATAAACACTTTATAATCATGATTCAGTATTAAAATGGGGGCCTGTATGAAGCTGGATCAGATGGATCTTTACCCTCTTTAGGTATTACAGATACCACCACTTTCTTCCAGGATGTTGGTACTTCTCCTCCTCCTCCTCTTCTTAAAATACTGTTAAACAAAACCTTCCAGATCTTCATCAGTTTTTTTCCTCCTAGCTTCCACAGGAATACTATTTATTCTCATGGGCTTTCCTGTACATTGGTTATACATCACCATTTTTATCTCGTCTCTTCCCATCCTGTTAATAATTGAGCATAAACTACCTCTAACCTTGGCATATTTAATTCTTCGATAAACATTTCCATTCGTACTTTTTCTTGACTTCCATATTTTACTGCTTTAGACAAACTTTCATAGAATTTCTGAAATATTTCTAATACTTGTACAGGGATCTCGTTATCTTCCTTGCTATAGGCTCCCTAAGCATGGCGACAGCCCTTTCTACTTTCTGTAGCCAGAGTCTTTGTGCAAAACGTTTTGTGCTCTAGAGTTGTTATAAAAAATTGCTTAACAGTAATCTCTCTAATTGTTATAATGGTGCTTAAGAAAATTCTGGGAGAAATCATCGGCTTTCAGCAAGGAATATTACTTAATGGGTAGGGACTGGAATGTGATCTGCATTAGTGAAGATGTGCTGGGGGGGGGGGGCTGAAGGGAAAACAAAGGGTAGATTTTTGAAGAAATTTAAGAAAATATCTGGCATGGAAGATGTGAATTCAGTACTAAGAGTTCAGAGTGACTTTACATATTATTCCCCAAGATAAAAAAAAAAATTCACAGGAACATGTGCATTTATTTGAAGGTCTTGATACGTACCCAATAACTATTTCATATCACATGCCAATAACTTGTGCTTTCCCACCTATCTGTTGAAAAGAGAGCTGTTTAAGGAATGAGTAGTGGAAATATTTCAGGAGCTATTAGAGAAGACAGACATTTCTTCTGAAAATATAGCTAGGGAACAGGATAAAATTAAAGTGGAGTTTAAAAAATAGGGTGGAAATAAAAGAAAGGGAGATATGGTTAAGAAGCAACAATTATTTAGATAGATGGCAAAGGTTAAACTACTGCAAAATAGGGGGAATCTCACAGAACAAGAGGAAGAGCCAACTGCAGAATGCTAAAGAGAAAATAAGGAACCACCTCGATAATATGCATGAGTTTAGAAGGATTGCTGTTTAGCAACTGTTTTTTTTTTTTTTTTTTTTTTTTAATAACTCCAAAATACAACAGCTTTTAGCACAATGGCTCAGGTAACAAAGCAGAAAGGGCTGTTGCCAAGCACAGGGAGCTTTTAACACAGAAAATAACCAGAGATTCTGAAGACGTGTTAGAAATATTTTGGAAATTTTATGAACATCTGTATGAAGCAGAGATATCTGGAAATCAAGAAAACATATAAATGGATATATTTATGGAATAATTGAATATGCCAAGGTTAGAGGTAGATGAGGCTCAACTATTAACAGGACAGAAGGAGATGAGCCAATCAACAGGAAAGTCTCCAGGAACTGATGGTATTCCTGTAGAAGTTTGGAAGCTATGAGGGAAGAAAGTGATAAAGATCTGGAAGGTTTTGTTTAACAGTATTTTAAAAGAAGGAGAAGCACCAACAACCTGGAAGAAAACCATCTTTAGGTACTATAGTCACAACAGCTAAGACCCATTAGGATCCAACTTTATATAGGTCCATTTGAATTCTAAACCATGACTACAAAGTGTTTATGTCTATAAAGGTTAAAAGTAATGGTAAAGGTGTTGATAGATATGGATCAATGTGCTTTTGTGTAGGGGAAACAAACATTTGACAAAATTAACAGAACAATGATAATCCAAAGGGACATTAAAAAGAAAGTGCACTTTATGAACATTCTGTGAAATGTTTGGGGTTTAACAAATTTATTTTCTTTGTTATTGACAGAGTATTTGATCAAGGTAGGGAAGGTGATTTGAATTTATATTTAGAGAAAATGGAGTTGGAATGGCAACTGAGCACTAATGCCACGACATCCCCAGGTATTAATGAAAATGTGTCATTAAGTTCAGTTCTGAAACTAAGAGCATTACAAATTTGACTGTATTTTACTGACTATAGACAAGTATTTACTAGTAGAAGTTAGGTGGGACTGGCAATCAATTATTTTGTGAAGAATGTGTTTTAGGAATGTTTTTAGAAATGCTAGCAGTTATTAATACTATTTTATTACATCACTGTAGGGATGATGAGTATATATATATATATATATATATATATATATATATATTATTTTTTTGCACAATGTTTTTAGAGTGTTTTTAACTTAATTATTAATCACACTGGTTATTCAATTAATTTATTGACTTATTAGATTTGTGGGCGTGTTGCATTTTTCTTGTTGTATAAATGAAGTGCTTTATTATGTCTAAGTTACTCTGATGATGCCCTGAGGTTACAGGGAGAAAGCGTTTAGTTGTTTATTAAGCAGTTCCTTCATTTTCGTGTGTGGATTAACTCAGCGTTGGTGGTGTTTTTATTTTTTGTTTTATTTTGTGATAATCCAAAAGGAAGCAGAATGTAAGAAAATACCCCAATTGTTGGTGAGTCTTGATTAAAAAAAAGCATTCGACAGAGTAAGCTAGGATTTTTATTAGTACGGAAATGGAAGCATCTGCATTCCCAGACACAATGATAAGGCTAATTAGGAGGATATATGAGGGATCGGAGATGAAAATTAAAGTGGGGGGTTCCTCTTCGATAAATTCTGCTTCAACAGAGGAACCAGGCAGGGATGTCCTCCTCCCCTTTAACTTGCATTATATTCAGAACTATTGGCAAAAAAAATATGGGAAAGGATATAAACTGGTATTGTAATCAAGAAAAGCTGGCTTTATTTGAAGATATTATTTTGTACTGGATAAAACCAGAAAACGACATTTCAGCGTTGTGGAAAATTCTAGGACAGTTTCAAGTCTTTTTGTGATACAAAATGAATGAACACAAAACAAAGGCAATAGCGGTAAACTACATACCCACCCATGAACTGGATCAGCAATACCCATATTTATGGAGACATGATAAAATGAAGTACTTAGGAGTATGGGTTAGAAAGGATTCTGTTACGGCAGCTAAGTGGTAAGAGACTAAACCCAACAAAATACAAAAACTGAGAAATTGGATGCTGTTTTATATAGATATGGATAAGGAAGATACATGCAGTGAAAATTTTTTAATGTCCCTTTAGTTTTACACACAGGTCAGGCATATTTTTATCAACTACAGAAGAAGCTGTGGATAGCAGTTATTAAATAATTGAAGGTTTATATCTGGGAGGGGGAGACGGCAAGGGTCAAGTGGGATAAGTTGATCCTTCCAATAGTGCAAGGTGGTTTGACATTACGTGATATGAAAAGATTATTTTAGAGCAACACAGTTAAACGTCCTATACATAGCATAATCAGAAAGCTATAATTCAAAGTGGAAAGGGATGATGATGAAATGGTGGGGGGGGGGGGTGAATGAAAAAATAAGGACAGACTGGGATTTTGAATGCTGATCCTTAAGGAGAATAATAATAGCCATACAGAATATTACATTCATAAAGTAGCAGAAAGTATTCTAAGAACTAAGCCAACACAGGAATAGAGAAAAGAGATTCTCCTAATAGGAATGACTGCAATTAGGGGTACAAATAATATGTAAGAGGGGGATGGAATTTACTGGAGAAAACTGGCAAAAGAACCAAGGTACTGGATGCAAATAAATAGACAGGGAAAGGTAACAGAATGGGAACAAGTCAAGAATACATATGGACTGTAGGCTAGAGACTGCCTTTCCTATCAAGGATTCATATTAGAGCATAGGAAAACAGGAAGGAACAAGTGGATCCTAAATGAAAGCCCAGCACTGATCGAGTTTTTAGCTGAATCTAGAACAGAAGCCACTGTTAAAAGGGATAATTAGCAAAGCATATAAAATACTGCAAGATAAGTAAAGGAGTCAATCAGAGGAGCTAGGAAAGGATCGGGAAGAGAGACTGGTTTAGGATTTTTACTTGGAAGTGTTTGAAGAGGTATTTTTATATCCCAAGCAGAGACCAAATAACTGTTCTGTAGGTAGACTGCAAATGTTGGAAGTGTGATAGGGAAGAAAAAGGAAATTGAGAACAATTTTGGGGAATATAATGAGTTGACAGACTTTAAAAATTCACTGCATTCTACTCTGCTAGAAATACTGGGTGAACTAACTGGTGTAACTAAGGAAATTATTTTTTTCAGCTTTGATACAGGATCTGAATTGCCCAGACATAACGACACCTTCTTGAGTTTAACTCTGGTGGCTGTCAAAAAAAGCAATTATTAGAAAAAGGAAATAAAAGTCTAAACCAACCGTATTAAAAGTACTAATATAGTAACATAGATAAAAGAAATGGAAATAGAATCTTTAGAAAATGATAAATTCAAATTACATAGAAAAAAAAGGGAATTGTGGGAACAAAATATGCAGAATAATGCTTTAGAGAAGGAATGAGGTTTAAGTGAAAACGGGAACTGAAAGAGCTATGTAATGTTCTACTGACAATGACTGTGTATAAGATTATATATGTGATGTATAATGTTTACAGCTGAAAATGTCAATATATGGATTTCTTTC